>NC_058131.1:534163641-534226745 GCF_016433145.1 Gracilinanus agilis
GAGGGGATTTTCAGTATCCTGAGAGTCCTTAGTCAAGGCTTAGCCAAAAACTGGAATGTTCCCACAGTTAGAAAACTAGCCTAACTAGGGGAGTCTGCTCAGGGTACTCCTACTCTCTGAAGCTACCTCGCACTACTTCTTTTTGACATGATCCTTTTGGGTTTATATGTCTCAAAGAAATATATGCTCTTTTCCTTTGAGTAATCTTTGTTGCAGACTTCTAAGGGTTATGATAGCATGGGCTATCCTTTTCATAATAAACATTCAAATAATTAGATTTCTGCAACAAAATTAAAACTCAATTTTTCTACTCTGTCCTGAAAAATTCTATAACACTGCCTTCAAACCCCAAATTTTCTTAATGGGCATAGTAACTTCAGTGAAACCATCTGCATCATGATTACATACCAAACTTGGCATCACATAAAGAAGCAGAGGAAAGTCATCTCTTCTCTAAAATGTGGCATGGAAATTAACATAGGAGCCTAATTTATAACAGGGTGGTAGTGAGGAGTTGAAAAAAATAAAAGAAGAACCTTAGCAACTTTAGGTTGGAGGCATTCAAACAGACACTGAATGAGCATTTTATCATGGAGAGAGAGACAGAGACAGAGACAGAGACACAGACACAGACACAGACACAGACACAGAAACAGACACAGACACAGACACAGAGAAACAAAGGAATTTTAAAGAAATAATCTGGTTGCATCTGAAAGCTACCAGGAATACAGAGCAGTGGATCAGAGTTCTAATGATATTCTTTGTACAAAACTTAAATCTGTTGTAATTTCTATAGAATAGCTACCACTCCTCTATTTAATGCCAAAGATGAATTAAGGGTAAAAGGTTGTAGAGACAAGTTTTCTAAGCTAATGGATTGGAGAAAAATTAATAATAACAATACTACATGGAGCTTTCAGTTCCAATTCCCATATTCCCATTTATCTCTTAAGATATAAAGGTCAAACAATGTCAAGGTGGCTAAGTAGTGATAGAAAGTAACATCTATGGTCATAAGCAATAGAACATGGCAATAATCACCAGATTATGGCAATAAGCAATGAGAGCAAGATTGTTAAAAATCAATTCTTAATCATGAACTTAGAAACAAATAATCAAAAGGAAGTTTAAATGATAATTAAGAGAAGAAAAATATATTTTAACTTATTAGTAAATGTTAAAATAATCCTAATAGGTTCTTTCCAGCATAGCTACCATGGGCAATATGTATAAATTGATAATATAACCAATAAATAGATTAAAGAAAAGGTATGCTTTTTTAAGTCATTTCTTCCTATAATCCATTCTCAGCAATTTTTTATAGTACAGATATCTAAGGACAACTGAAATCCCCAAGATGAATCTTATTCTCTAGCACAGAACCAATTATTTTGTCATTGTTTGTGTGTGTGTGTGTGATAGTAAGGAGCCAAAGTGACTTCTTATGCTTCCTTTGTTAAAGATTCAATCCAGCTATGAAATAACTAAAAATTGGGCAATAGGAGAGAGAAAACCAATTCAGCAAACATGATTAAGTATAAAGTATGAGGAAGGCCTTAAGAAGTGCAAAAATTGTTTAAAAACCCACCAATAACAATAACACAGTCCCTGTTCTCAAGGAAATTAGCCTCTCCTTGAATGATTGAGAGGAGGGAAGAGGAAGTGGATAGATTAGACAATAAGCATGCTACAAGATTATAATGTGGTATAAGGGAAAATGAGATGTCCAGACCAAGACCTATTTTCTTCCAAGCCCCTTCACTTTCCATCCCCACCAAAAAAATCAAGGGAGATGGATCCACTTTCATTTGGAGACATCACAGAAGGCTTCGTGGGGAAAGAAGGTCCTTAAAGGAAGAGAAGGATTTCAACAAGTGTAGATTAGGAGTGTCCCTCAGGCAAAAGCAACAGCTTGTCATGGTAGCCAAACAGGTGAGGGAAGGATGAGATGGCAGAAGTTATGTTCTGGGATGGCTGGAATATAGGATGTAAGTAGAAAGGGGAATCATGTCAGACTATGAAGTTATTATGGATATCTGAGCCTGAAAGTGATGTCATCAGCCTTGTGCATTAAGGGAGATTTGTGCCATTGTTTCAGCAGCTATGTGAAGTATGGACTGAAAAGGGAGGACACTGGAGGCTGGGAAAATATATAAGAAGCTCTTCTAGTAGTCCAAATGTGAGAGAATGAAGGCCCAAACTGACATGGAACCAGTGGGAATAGGGTTGCCATGTAAAAGGAAGAATGAGAAGAGAGGGAAATTGTGAGGCTTTGGTGGCTAACTTGACCTTCAAGATAAGGAAAATGGAAGAATCAAAGTAAACTAAGGAATTTAGAGCATGGATGATTGGTATGATGGTGGTACTCCCAGCAGAAATGGAAAATTAGAAAAGAAAAATAAAGTTTGATTTGTTTGTATGATTTATCTATACTGTATTGATCATTCTGCTACTAATAGTCCTTGACTACTATTATTTTTATTTGACCTGCACTTTGAAGGAATTTTCAATTCAGCTGTTTCTTCCACTAATGCAGACTGAAATGCCTCCATATCTTAAATGATTTCATGAGTCACCATGATCAAAAGTCCTCACTGGTAGCCAACCTCCCTATAATAAAACTCTCTGAATTTAGCTAGGCAGGTATTTGTACCAAACCCATATAATCTACACTAACTAGCCTTTTGGGCTTGATAAGATCTGTCAGTCTTTACTCACCTGGGCTGGGAGCATAGATGATCATCAAAGTAAGGCATCAGAGTAGTTCTTTAGTGGATGAATACTTATTAATCATGCTAATAGTTGAGAGTTGACTTGTAGAAATGAAAAGATAACCTAGTAATTTCTTGTCATTATAACAAAATAAAAGACATTACTTCATAAACTAGAATGGAGGTGTTCTGGTGAAGGGAAAATAAACATCTTTAAGGGGAAATAAATTTTCAGATACTGATGACTTGTGATGAATAGCTTTTATGCCAGGAAAGCTAGGACTTTGTAGTTTTTTAGATGATCATTTCTGTACTTCTTTGATGTGAAGGAAATAGGATTAGAGAGCCCTAGGAGGTAACTGGCTTCAAATGGCTGTGGATGTAGACTTGGGAAATATTTTAGGAAAATTGGGAGAAATAATGCCATGAGATTTTCTAAAGAGACATCTTTACAGGCATAAATTAACAAAAGACAAAAAACAGAGCTTTTTTTTTTAAAAAAAAAAAAAAGGTTTTGTTTGAGTAATTTGTTGGAAAATGCTCCTAGATTTCTGACAGGAGTCATGAGCTATGGCACTGTACTTGTGTTGCTTTCTTCTAACAGTATGGCAGTACAAAAAATGTGCAATCAGACTGAATTGAAAATCAAATGGGAAAAACGAAAAATTTAGATATTTTCTATGTCCTCGTACACCTTTTTTCTGATGTTTTTCACATAGTATTTTTTGAATCTTCAATTTTACAGATTTTAAGTGGAAATAAATAGGAAAGAGCCTATCGAATATCCATGTATCAAAATTAAATGCCAATAATTATAATCATCCAAACCCCGACCCATAATCCAACACCAAATATACACACACAAATTAGTATCTACATGATTAATTATGGGGCAGGAATACAAAGTTTGCTTTCTTGAAAAAAGGCTGTCTCCAGAGTCCAAAATTAAAGGACCTATATGTTAAATTTCAAAGAATTTTCTAGTTGGAGTTGGTTCAGAGAATTTCTTTGTGTACTAGATAAAAATGCCCTAGTGAGGCTGTCAAACAGAAGATATTAAATAACTACATCCTGTTTGCCCCACCCTCCTTTAAATAATCTCAGAGTACTGGCTTTTCTGATCTCACAAACTCCCATAGCTAGCACACCTACATGTTAAAATAACATCACAGAAAGCATTCCTTTAGTAGACTAGCCCTTCTATTATATATATATATATATATATATATATACATATATATATATATATATATGTATATATATATATGTGTGTGTGTGTGTGTGTGTGTGTGTGTGCTTTTCTAGTTTAGAGAGCATTGACTTCAGAAGTCAAGAAAAGTATTTCCATTGTGATTTTGTTTCTTGGGGAAAATCTTTTTCAATACCCAAGATAGCTCAGTTTTACTGTAAGTAAAATAGGATGATTCAAAAATAAAATGAGACTGACTATAAAATAATAATGAACATTTCTATGTTATCTTATGGTCTGCAAAGCACTTTGTAAATATTATCTCATTTAATCCTTGCAACAACCCTGATTGTGATTATTATTCCCATTTTACAAATGAGGAAACTGAGGCTGAAAGGTTAAATGACTCATCTAGGTTCACATAGGCAGNATATATATGTATATATATATGTGTGTGTGTGTGTGTGTGTGTGTGTGTGTGCTTTTCTAGTTTAGAGAGCATTGACTTCAGAAGTCAAGAAAAGTATTTCCATTGTGATTTGGTTTCTTGGGGAAAATCTTTTTCAATACCCAAGATAGCTCAGTTTTACTGTAAGTAAAATAGGATGATTCAAAAATAAAATGAGACTGACTATAAAATAATAATGAACATTTCTATGTTATCTTATGGTCTGCAAAGCACTTTGTAAATATTATCTCATTTAATCCTTGCAACAGCCCTGATTGTGATTATTATTCCCATTTTACAAATGAGGAAACTGAGGCTGAAAGGTTAAATGACTCATCTAGGTTCACATAGGCAGTTAAGTTCTATCGGCCAGATTTGGACTCAAGTCTTCCTGACTCTGGGTCCAGGACTCTAACCTCTAAGCCTGCTGCAAATAGAATTACAGAATATCTGTGTAAAATACTTTGAGATTTAAAAAGTGCTCTGTATACAAGGTGATTTTAAGAAGACTAGTCACCCTACATTAGAATCAGAATAAGAACACAGTTTTTCTCTATCTTAAATAGGTTGTTTTTTTTTACCAAAATCTCTCCATATCTTTGTTTATTAGCAGCAATGAGAGTGCAAAGACAGAGATATGCCAAACACTGAGATGACATAAGATTCTTCATCTTTCTTTTTCATCTTTCAGATTCTAAACTTAATGTTAATAAGCTAAATGATAACAGAGGGGTCTTATTTTCAACCAAGAAAAGTAATTTTCAAAAGGTATGAATGGGCTTTGACTGTGTAGAACAAGATGCTCTGTTCCTACTAGAATAAGAATTTCAAACACCAGGAAACACATTGTAGAATTAGGAAATCTTGAGTAAACAGGGAATTGAGTAAAATAATTTTGACCGAAACAGTAGTAAACATATGGAATAATTGGCCAGTGAGGCAAGTAATCTAAATGAGTTTAAGAGACAGCTGGACATTTATATCTCAAGAGAGAAAGGAGTGGAGGATATAGTGATAAACCAGGGAGGTAGAGTCGAGATAAACCAAAAGGGTATAGAAGCTTTCAGAATTAAATATCCTTTCCCTGATCAGCATTTTCCTTTGCTGTCATTTGTTAAGCACGTAGCTGCCATCTTCAGTGATTATTTCCAAGTAGCATCTATGTTTCTGAAGAAAAATCCATTTAAATCTGGAGTCAGATTTGCAAGGTGCAATAGCCACTGTCAGCACTTAACATACTGAAGGTGCCAATAATAAGGAATTACTAGACACAAAGAAATGTGCTTTTGAACAACAGTTTGGTGTGGTGGATGTGGAATGCCCTTCCGTGCTACAATTTTAGATTGCTTCCTATGATGAAAAATCCGTATTCATGGGTCTGCAGGTCCATCTAGCCTCAAGAGGGCATCTGCCGAATCCCTTTTTGGGATTTTCTTTTACAACAGTCAGCCATGGGAGAAGCAATAAGTTCCTATCAGCAAGAGGGCATCAGTATCTTCCCTCGACCCAGCACTAACTCCAAGTCATTCCAATTCCATAACCATATTACCATTTCCTTGAGATCACCACAGAAAACAAAGTGGGAATGGGGGAGAGAGATTAACAGAGACTGAAAAGAAAAACACACATGATTAATGTTTAACCAGAAGAATTGTCCTGAAATTTAAATAGATTTCATTTTGTTCTGGCCTTCAGAGAGCTATAGCATCTGCAACCAGGGGTTGGGCAAAACCCAGCTTTATATCTGCTGTGTACAGCAGCTTCGCAACTCATTTTTTAAATAAGAAGCGGTTATCATCACCATTTCTCAGTTCAGATGTGGGGACTATCTCATCAAATGTCCACTTGGATCTTAAAATTCAAGCTATTTGGGGGGGTGCTTGGGAAGCTATACCTCAAATCTCTTACTAGTTCAATCAGCATTTCTAGAAATCTTGTGCCCTGTTAGAGGTAGCATCATTTCAAGAAATTTAGATTCAGTCCAATCCTGGGCAAGCAGCTCAGCCACCACAAGACTCTTTTAAAAGAGGTAAACAAAAGGAAGGGAGGAAGGAAGGAGATGCCAGAGAGGGGACTCAAAGGGGAATGGGTGTACAACAACCCTTTACATTCAATTGTACCAGCTCTTTTGTGGTGATCCGTTTTTTTGTTTGGTTTTTTGTTTTGTTTGGAGGGTTTTTTGCTTTTTTTTTTTTTTTGCTTTTGCTCAGCAAAAGGAGAATGAAATATGACTTTCATACTAAGCTAGCGACATTAGCTCATGATGCATAGTTCTTTGCAAGGTTAAAACACCAATCAAGAGGTTTTTCTTAAAATGTTGCTACTTTTGAGGGCAGTACAGTGCTGTTGGGGGGGAAAAGTACACCAAGTTTAAGAACCACTGAAATAAAGATACATTCTGAAAATTCGTAAACTAAGATCTTGCTTGAAGAGAAATGTTTTTATCCTATACTGTATGTCATAGCCCCATTTTCCTAAAATATTCAAATATAGAAACCAATTGGTCAAAAAGAAATAAAGATCTCTTTTTCTTTTGAGGCTGGAAGATTTTCAGAATTAATCCCCTCCCTTTCATTGGTGAAGACAATCAACCCCAAAGACAAATTGTGTGTTAGGCACAAGTCTCTACCTATTTCTGGACTTCATTAGAGCGGTATTTGGAAGAGAGACAAAATGTGCTGAAGTAAGCCTCTTTATCTCCCTCCTTAGGCATACCATAGTTTAAGAAATAATGTTTTAAGTAATTTCTTTAAATGACAGAGAAGTGTATAAAGGCTGCCTTTTGGTGTTCTGTGTATTTTTAATTAGGAAAATGTTGACACCATTTTCTTTGCTTTTCCCCTTTCCTTTAAAAAGATTTATATTTCTTAAAAAAAATAACAGTAATTGATAACAGTACTACAGCATTTGATTTCACAAGTGCCCCTGACAGAATCACAAGTTGTGAATAAAGAAGCCACACTTTAAGTAAGGGAGGAGAAGTCTAATATATACTACAACAAAACAAAAATCTATCCCTCCACATTATTTCTGAAAAGCAGAGGATGGAAAGAGATTGAAAACTGATAATGTTCCTATTCTAAAGTTCAGAATTATTCCCAGAGCTGGAGCCCAATCAGAGAAAGGAAAGAAAAGAGACTGGAATACCAATCTCATATTGATTATCTTCTCTATATTTTTCCCCCAAGAAGAATTTCCATCATAGTAGACTGGTAGTTACAGCAAAAATCTACTTTCTCATCCCGGATATCTTTTTGCCACTGACTGGTATGACATTGAATTTTAGGGGGGCTAACTTCATCCTTTGGGAAAATCGCAAGAGCATTATAAATATGAATTTGTATAGTATTATGTTCAAAGGCCTTCTGGAAAAAAAGGTTCCATCCAAGTATTATATGTCTGGCCATTGGACTAGATTTTCATTCTAAGGAGAATACTCCCAGAGAATTGCCTAATTTGAAAAGCTGGTCTGTTATGAATAAATTTAGGTCCTATTAACCTTGGGATCTGGAGCAGGGGGGTTTTGTACTGTTCTTTTTTGTATTCAAAGAATAGTGTTAGTTAGGTGGAGTTTAAGCATGTGCGTTTCAGGTTTTACAACAGTAGTTGAATTTCACAGGAATTCAACTGGAATCCTGACACTGAGAATTGTATACTCGTTACTCTCTGAACAATGGGGAATGCTAACCCTCCTCCCCCTACACTACACATAAAATAGGAGAAACTTGCAAAGGAGAAACATTGGAGAATACTCTGTGTGTGTGTGTGTGTGTGTGTGTGTGTGTGTGTATGTTTTAAGTTTTAAATATTTCTTCTGTGCTATCAAGGTCTATTTCCTGATTCATTGTTTTATTGTGATTATAAAAGAAAACATTTTTCCCAGCTCTTTGTACATGACTCATAATCATTGTTGCTGACTGTTCATTCAGCATAAACTTGCCTCTCACTCCCAGTCACATTATTTCTTCACAGAGGTGGGATTTTTTTTTTCACTCTCCCACAACCCTCCTCCTTCCCCCCCTCCCCTTTTTTACCTTGGAAGGTAAACATTGAAAGATATGAAATTCACCATGTGTTTCTAGATATACTTATCTTTTAGATTAGCCACTGCAAGCTGAGGTTTCAGTCTGTTTAATGTTGACTTCTTAAGTAGCAAACTTCCTTGAAACAAAGATAAGCAACAAACTTTAGCAGCAATTACGAAGGGAGTGGGGCAGTGTAGTGAATTAATGTCCAAGCTTTTCACCTCTGAAGATCTGAATTCAAATCTGTTTCAAAGCTCATGGGATGGGATGGGGGTGAGGGCTGCGGGAATCCTAATGGTACTAAGCAGTACTTAGGGGAAAGAATGAGTCACTCTTCAAAAATAGCATTGGGTGAGAAATATGTATTCAAGGAATCATTTCCCTTTCGTGACAGACAAATCTCCATCTTAGGGGCTCTTAGTCACTTCTTGTGATATTTAGGCAATTGAAAGATTAAGTGATCTTTAATTTTGGAGAGGTAGAATGAATATTGGGCAGAAAGCAGGCTTCAAGAAGCCTGGATTAACGTAAACTGACTGCATTACCCTGAAGAAGTCACTTAACCTCCCAATGACCCAGTCAACTCTAAGATTCTAAGTTAGACCAATAGCAGTGTAGAGAGTCTGTAAAATTCTGTAATTCTCTTTTAAAAAAAGTCTGTAATTCTGTAAAATTCACAGGTCTGGACAAAGACAAAAGATCTCTTGTTTTGAGTCTAAATTGTTCAGTTGATTTCTTTTTTTTTTAATTATTGATGAAATTATTTCAGTGTCATATTGCTTTCATACATGAGATCTGGTTTACGTCAAGTTTTTTTCCAGGAATTACAATGTTTATTATTCCAGTAATATGATGAACAAAATATTCAAAATAATATGTTGAGATGCATTAAATGTTGTTAAAGTCATTTATTAAAAGGTTTGGGATGGATTCCAATTTTTGTGACGTGCCAGTGCAGTTGGAAGGATCCTTGAGTGTTCTTACATATTCTTCCCCATTTTTCTTCACTGAAGTACATTGGTAGCAGACAATCCAATATACAGGCATATGTAGGCACACCAGGTTCACTCTCTTTAGCTGGATTGGGCAAATATGAACTCATCTATGTGTGACCCCCATCCTGGTCATCTTGCCTGTCTATGACTGTGACTTTTGGAATTGCTGAGTATTATAGGTTTGCTGTTATCTCAGAGAGATCCAAAAGTGGTTTTGTGTTTCTATGCAGTGGAGTGTGGGAAAGGGGCTGGAGGAAGAAGGTCTAAAAGAGAAGTAATGTAGGAACTCCCTAGGAAACAGAATGGGAAAAGTAAGACAAGTGGACTTTTCTAGTAATTTTTTAGTAATAAAGTGACTAAGGCAATGTCAGTAAACTGGAACCAAGTGATATGTAAAATAATTAGCACCAAAGGGAGCATAATAAGTAACTTGTTAAAAATCCATAGACAGATTATATGACCCTATAGGGTACAAGGACCAGGGATCAGCATGCCTCTTCTGATGTGAGCACCCCATTGCACTCTGTCAGATTACTGGCTCCTGACATTAAATAAGCTTCAGGTATGATTTATTGAGTGGCCTTTTGACAGGAGCTAGAAACTGAAATGTTCTAGTCCTTGCTGAGCCTCGCCACTGTTTTCATTACCTTCTCCAAGTATTACATTTAGTCAACCGAGTTATGTGTAGTTCTGGGAGAATCCTTCCTCTCCCAGAAGTCATTGTTCCACTCATAATAAAATTATGCTATCAATTTGCCACAAGAGGAACACTAGAGTTCACTAAATTATTGCCATGTGTGTTTGCACTAAAGACAAAGTGATGCCAATTTAAAAAAAAAAAAAACCCAGCCACCCCTGCAACCTGCCTTTTTTTAATGATGCATGGGGAAGAGTGAGACTGGCCCACAAGGGAGGTCATATCTCTCTTCTAAACATTACAAATTTCATTTTACTTAATTAGAAAATGGCACTTATGAAGAAGTTGGGGGTGGGGAGAGAATGAGTATGGAAAGAAGAAAGAATGAAACCTGAGTTGAGTCCTAAATAATATGTCAGAAAATGACAACTTGCCTCCCATAAGGCTATTTCATTTGAAAGATTTGCTGGGTTACATTAGGCTCCAATGGATTTTTCTGGAAATGGGGCCGTAACCCATGAACTGAAAAAAAATGCCCCAGTTCCAAGCACAGAAGATCAGTCAAATTCATCCTTTTGGTCCCACAACAGAGAATAGTGCTTTGTAGATTGCAGTTAAGGTAACGTTGTCAGGGCATTCTCACACTGGCTATATGGCCATTATGTATGATATAAAAATGTGATAGCAGGAGAGAAGGCAATATAGAGTAGAAAGAGAGCTGAATCTGGAGTTCAAGCCTTAATTAGCTCTGTGACTTTGGGGAAGTCACTTCAACATTTGATGCTCAGTTTCTTCATTTGTAAAATGAGGTGTTTGCACTAAAAGACTGCTAATTTCCTCTTGCCTCTAATGTTTTTCTTTTTTTAATCTTATTTTAGAGGTAATAACATTTTTTGATTCTGTATTTATTACCAGCAGGAGTTAGGGCTAAAAAAGGACAATCTCTATTCACTTTTTTCCTGTATAAATTAAGGAATTACCAATATTTTATCCTCTAGAGCAGTGATGGGCAAACTTTTTAAAGAGAGGGCCAAAGGAAAGGAAATGCTCATCTGTCAGTCTGTTTCTGCACAGCCGGATAGAACATTTCAGAGGGCCACATCTGGCCTGCAGGCTGTAGTTTGCACATCACTGCTCTATAGGAAAGCTTGCCCAGTCTACAGAGCTTTCATTCTGTGAAATATTCCTACCAAATCTGTAGCCTAATAATAGAATTAATAGTGAATGACTGGGGGCAGCTGGGTAGCCCAGTGGATTGAGAGCCAGGCCTAGAGACAGGAATTACTAGGTTCAAATCTGGCCTCAGCCATTTACCAGCTGTGTGACCCTGGGCAAGTCACTTGACCCCCATTGCCTACCCTTACCACTCTCCTGCCTTGGAGCCAATACACAGTATTGACTCCAAGACGGAAGGTAAGGGTTTTATTTTTTTTTTAATAGTGAATGACTAAGTAAGGAAAAGGCAAAAACAGGTCCAAAGGGAAAATGATAGTTCTAGATATAACAATGGAGTAGTACTTGGGCTCAGGCTTTTGGAATTGAGCCTTGACCTGTGTCTATAGTCTGAAATCATATTGATTTTTTTTTCCAATTTTACTAGGCACACAGATAGGTTAGAAACTAGAATAGAGAGGAGAAGATGCAGTCAGTGGACTAGCATTTATTAAGTGCCTAATGTATACCAGGCACCGTACCAAGCTCTGGGAATGCAAAGAAAGGCAAAAAAACAGTTCTTGCCCTCAAGAAATTCACATTGAGGGAGTCAACATGGAAATAAGTAGACATGTACAAACTATATATAGAAAGAACTAAAGTAATCTGAAAGAGGAAGGCATTAGTAGTGGGGGGGTTGGGGGAAGATCAGAAAAGTCCTTCTGCAAAAGGTGGGATTTCAGACTGGATTCTTGAAGGAAGCCAACGAGGTGAAGGCGAGCAGAAAGGGCATTCCAAGTGTGGAAGACAGCCAGTAGGTGCAAATGCACGAGATGAGAAATAGAGTATCATGTTAGAGAAAATGTGAGTTGGCCATTACAGCCAGAGCATAGACTGTATGCTTGGCAGGGATTAGGGTGGGGGAGGTAAGGTGTAAGAAGCTAGAAACATAGAATGGGCCAGTTCAAAGAACTTTAAATGCCAGAGGATTTTATATTTGCTCCTGGCAATAATAGGGAGCTACTGGATCTCATTGAGGAATAGAGTGACACAATCTATTCTGCACTATATTAAAAAAAAAAATCACCTTGACTTGAATCAAGGAAATCCATTAGTGGGCTATAGCAGTAGACCAAAATAGAGGTGACAAGGGTATGAACTCAACTTGTGGCTGATGAGCAAAGTTATTATTCTATCGTGTGTGACTCTTTGTGATCTTATATGGAGCTTTCTTGGCAAGGACACTAGAATGGTTTGCCATTTCCTTCTCCAGTGAATTAGGCAAACAGAGGTGACTTGCTCAGGGTCACACAGTTAACAAATGTCTGAAATTGGATTTGAACTGAGGTCTTCTTGACTCTAGATCCCACGCTCTATCCATTGCACCATCTCATTGCAAAAAGTAGGGGAACAGCATGGAGATGCTGTGAAGGCAGAAACAAGATTTTGTAATGTATTATGTGGTTATGTAGAGTGAGAGAAAGGAATTATTGGGAAAGATGATGGCACGTTAAGTTGGAATAGGAAGTTTCAAAGGGAAAAAGTCTTAAGGTAGAAAAATAGAATTCTATACTAGGGATGTTTTAGGGTATGTTTTTATGTCATCATCACTGTTCATCATATCTTTCATGTCCATAAAAGTGGTGTTATCTTTTTCCATCACTCTCCCTTACTTCTGACAGACATTTTGATCCATGTTCTAGATTATCTCTCACATTCAATACTTTCCCCCTATTCTCACTGCCACCATCTAGTATAGCATTAACAATCACCTGTTGTTGCTTAGCCATTTTTTCAGTTGTGTCTGACCCTTTGTGGTCCCTTTTGAGAGTTTTCTTGGCAAATATACTGGAGTGGTTTACCATTTCCCTTCTCCAGTTCATTTTATAGATGATAAAAGTGAGGCAAAGAGGGTTAAGTGACTTGCTCAGGATCATACAGCTAGTAAGTGTCTAAGACCAGATTTGAATTGAAGAAAGCAAGTCTTTCTGACAACTGAGCTTCCTAGTTGCCCCCAAAACCACAAAAACAATTGCAGTAATCTTAAAACAACTCATCCCACCTCCACCTTCTTTTCCCACCAATCCACTTTTTGCATTGCCTGACATTTTTATTTGCATATCTGATCATTTAATTCCTTTAAAGAGCCTACTGACTCAAATTCCAGTTCCTTTACTTATCATTCAAGATTCTCCACAATTTTTTTTTAAACCCTTGTACTTCGGTGTATTGTCTCATAGGTGGAAGATTGGTAAGGGTGGGCAATGGGGGTCAAGTGACTTGCCCAGGGTCACACAGCTGGGAAGTGGCTGAGGCCGGGTTTGAACCTAGGACCTCCTGTCTCTAGGCCTGACTCTCACTCCACTGAGCTACCCAGCTGCCCCCGATTCTCCACAATTTGATCCCACCCAGCCTTTTGCTGCTGATGCCATGTTACTCCCTTCAGTATGATGTATATATGAACAAAACTGAATTAATCTCTCCACTTGAGTGTATGTATCCTGTGCTTTCCCCCACACACACACCCCACCGTCTCCATTTTTCATGCCTTTCCCAAAGCTGTTACTGTCTTCCTCCCTCTTCTTCACCTGAATTCAACTTTAAAGTCCACCTCAAATCTCACCTCCTCCAAGAAGTCTTTCAGTAATGACCTTTCCTCTCAGGCCTCACATGCTATTACAGTACCTTGTTTTGTAATTTTATTATACTTGTACTATGTCATGTCCTCCTACTAGACCAAGGTCCACAAGGGCAGGGACCATCTTTTATCAAAACTTTCTATCTTTATCAGTGTTTTGTTTAAAGTAGGAAATTTAACAAGTGATTGTTGAATGAATATATGAATTTGTGAATAACACAATTATATTTTACTGAAGTTTTAGATTTGAAGTTACCTTTAGGGAAGGAAGTATTTTAGCTTTTATATAGAATAAAGGTAGATTTCAGCTATAAAGAGAAAGATGCAAGAGTGAGGGCCAGTGAGAAAATGAACTATCCCTGGCTAGAATAAAAGAGTTTACAGGCAAGGATATGAGATAGTAGAGATAGTAGTATCTATATTGCACTGCTGAGAAGAGAGTGCAAGGAAATTCATTGTTTCTGTGGGGTATAATTGGTTGTATTAGAAAGACACTGGACCAGGAGATTGGAAAACCAAGATCTAGTGCAAGCCTTGTGACTCTTTTGGTGAAATAGTTTAACACTGTGGGGGTCTTAGTTCCCTAGTCAATAAAATGGGGTGGTGGACTAGATGGCCTTCCAGTGCTAAGCCTCTGGGCATGTTAGCCAGAATTTTAGGAAAAGAGTGGTAGGAAAGACAAATTACCTTGGCAGTTGCATTTCAGAATTCCTGGAGGGTAGTCATAGTCATTTGACCGAAATGGGCTAAAGCAGAGGTTTTCTTATCAAGTGGGTAAGCCAAGGACAGAGGTTAGCAAGGTGGTCCAGAAATTATGAAATGTTTTAGCATCTGTTTCATTGTGAAAAGATGATGGAAAAGGAAATACTGTTGAAAATTCAGGGATTCAGTGCTTGGAAGATCAGAGAGTAGGTGATACTTTTCATAACTGGACAATTGACTAGGTTTAATACTTTTTGGGAAACATGTTTTACAATAGTCAGGATAAGATAGTGATGAAATGTATTGATGGTAAAAGCAGGAAGTTATTGTAGGATTGAACAAAGAGAAAGGAACAAGTAGATATGAGAATACAAGGTTTTGGAAAAAGGTGAACTTCCCCAGAAAAAGAGAAATAATAAACAAGAAGGGCAAGGGGAAAGCCTTTATGAAAGTAATCATTCTGACGTCTAAGGATGGGCAGACTCTTAGAAAATTCTATGGATGGACCCTGGCAACACATAGGAAAAAAGGAACTTACTAAAAACAATAAGACTACCATAGAACAAGCCTTTGATGGACATCTTAAAATTAAGCTACCAAAGCAAGTTGAAAAGAGTCACTAGAAAGGTGAGAGGAAACAGTTTATATCAAATTTATATAATAATGGTTTTTTCATTGAAGTAGTTAATACAGTCAGGTAGAAGAAGAATATTGTTTCTCTTGTCTCCCATCCATTCAAGATAAAATGGGATAGGGTAGGAGTAAAGGTATATAGCAGTGATGGGCAAACTACAGCCTGCGGGCCAGATGCGGCCCCCTGAAATGTTCTATGCCGCCATGTGACATTATTCCTAATCTGACAAATACAGTGAGTAGGATATAATACAATGAAACCTTGAAAGAGTTGCCTTAGAAACAGACTGACAGATAAGCATTTCCTTTCCTTTGGCCCCCTCTTCAAAAAGTTTGCTCATCACTGGTATATAGGCATACAGGGTTTGATTTTGGTTGTTACAAAGAGTTGTAATCTTTTGGTAATAAAAAAATTTCATAACTATTCTTAGAATGATCTTTCTCCTCATCTCAGCTTCCTGATTTCCTTCAAGTTCCAGTTAAAATCTCTATAGGAAACCCTTCCCAAGCCCGATTAATTTTTGTCCCTTCCCTCTGTTGATTATCTCCAATTTATCCTGAATTTAGCTTCTTTGTTCATAGCTGTTTCCATATTGTCTCCCCTATTAGATTGTGAACATCTTGAGAGCAGGGATTGTCTTTTTGCCTTTCTTTTGCATCCTCAGAGCTAAGCACAATGCTTAGCACATACCAAGAGCTTAGAAATATTTATTGACTAATTATAGACCACATTAAAATAAGTTAGCTTATTCAGACAAAGGAAAAAGCTCTATGTTTTATTTGAAGGGGAAAACAGTTGGGGAAGTAACTAACAGTACAAAACTGTTCTATTTAAAAAAATAAAATCTGTGGATCATTTTCATTCTTCCAGGATATTATTTACTGGACTTCAAATACATTTTAAGCTAAAAATCAGCTTCTCTATATCCTCCCTTCCCTACCTCCACCATAAGTAGTGCTACTTCTTCAAGACACCAAAGTGAATTTGCCAGTGGCTTCTTTACATCTGCTAGTATTCTTTCATTAGCTACTTCCTTATTTGTATACCTTTATAGATAGTCAGAGTAGAATGGGAAGAACCCAAGGTTTAGGGTCCAAAGATCTGGGTTTAATTATGTTTGTACTATTTGTTCCAAGAAAAACTCTGCTATTTAAAAAAATTTTTTTTTCAAAGTTTTTAATCAGTGTGAGTCATTATCATTCGGAAATCATATATATATATGTGTGTGTGTGTATATATATATACATATAAAATATTACTTTTTACACCTTAAAGTGCTATACATAGATGTTAGTTTTTGTTATTTATAATTTTTATATTCTTACTAAGATATGATTATTTGCAAGCAGATCTAACTGTGAATAAAATGATGATTTTACTCTTAACATTTCTATTTTTTTAAATAATTCAACATTTTCTGAAAGAATTATATTTTTTTATCAAAATTTTCATTTTTATTCTACCTAGTCCTGATTTTATGAGTGGTACAATGTATGTAAAAATTTCCCCTTACTTTAGGCTAAGCATTCAAATAAAATAGAATGGTTAAATCAAATCAAAACCAACAGCATTTATTAAAGGCCCACCAAGAGCAAAGCATTAGGAAGTAGATGATTTGATTCATTTCATGAAAATATACAATTTTAACCAGAAAATATCTCATTAAAATTAAATGTGAACTGCTGTAATATCACTGAGATGATTATTACATTCAAGTAAAATTCTAACTTCCAGTCACCAGTAATAGGTGCTTTTCAATGTCTCTTGGATTTAAAACTTTTAAATATTGGTGGAAGGCAAAAATAAATAAATAAATATTAGTGGAAGTGGAGCAGCTAGGTGGCTCACTAGATTGAGAGCCATGCCTAGAGATGGAAGGTGTTGGGTTCAAATGTGGCCTCAGACACTTTCTCACTGACCCTGGGCAAGTCATTTAACTCCCATTTCTTAACCCTTACCACTCTTCTGTCTTGGAATCAATATATGGAAGAAAAATTGACTTGAGTTGATCTGTTTATGGGACCCACTTTGCTTGAGCTTCAGTTGACTTTTATAATGATTTTAAGTAATTGAAGACTAAGTGAAAACAAAATCAGTTTACTTCCCATAAGCTGAAGCACTTCTATGATTATTTGGATGTCTATCTGAGAGGAAGAGCCAATAAGTGAGAGGATGCAATAGAATCAATATACCTTAGAGTCAGAAAGATGTAGATTGAAGTCAGGAAAGTATGAAGTCTGTCTTCTCTGATACAATATAGCTTTGGGACCCTGGGAAAGTCATGTAAATTGTCCAGGCACTTGGGCAACTCTCCAAGCCTATAGGTTATAAAGAAGATGTTGAATTGTCTAGTTAAAGGAAGTTCTTCATTAGAAGCTCCCTACATAGATGAAATCATATATCTGGTGTGTGTTTAAGTATCTATACCTATACAGGATATCCCAAAAAATTTAGTGCAGTATTGAGCTTATTAAAGCTTAAAACTTCACTATAAGACTTTTGGGAAATCCTGTTTCCGTATGTGTAATTCTGCTATATCTCTATTACAGGAAATATATATTTATTTAAAAAAAATTTAAGAACATTCAATTGCAAATGAATTGACAAAATGAAATGGAAATTGAAGATATTGTCTGTGTAATACAAGAAAAACCTTACAAATCATAGCACTGGAAAAATATCTTAGAAATTATTTTATCTGACCACCTCATTTTCTAGATAACAAAATTGAAGCCGAGTCTAACTGACTCCAAATTAAATAGTGATGTTGTAGCTGCAGCTGGAACACAAATCTCCTAATGGTCAACCTAGCATTCTTTGTACTATACCATATGTTTCCTCAAACACTGACTTTATTGATTAAAGTTAATCAAAAATTAATCAATTGGGGCAGCTGGGTAGCTCAGTGGATTGAGAGCCAGGCCTAGAGACGGGAGGTCCTAGGTTCAAATCCGGCCTCAGACACTTCCCAGCTGTGTGACCCTGGGCAAGTCACTTGACCCCCATTGCCTACCCTTACCAATCTCCCACCTATAAGTCAATACACACAAGTTAAGGGTTTAAAATTAAAAAAAAATTAATCAATTAGGGCATTTTAAGGGAGAAACTCTCAAACCTTTATGCTTTCTGAATCATATAGCTGAATTAGTCAGTTTTCTACTTTATTTTTTCTAGTGTGGCCTTGACCTCAGCAAAAGATAGGGGAAAAGTACAGCTTTCTCCCAATATAGCCCTAATGCAGTGATTTTCAAACCCTTTTTTTCCCTCACAGCACAGTGTCCTCTGCTATGAGGAGTTATGAAACATTCAAGTTTTAATCTTTCAACGAAGAAGGGTTCCTCGGCATTCAATCCTCCAGGACCAATGCCCAGACACTGAGATTCTTCTACCTTTCTTACTCCTCCCTGACTTCTTCTCGTTCTATTTCTTTGTTTCCTAGAGGGACACACAATAGAGGAGATAGTTTTGTACTTCTACTCTTGTGACTTTTCTAGAGACCAGACTGGAAAGAACAGGCAGCAAACAGCAGCTAGGTCAGTGGTTAGGGGAGCATGGAACTCTCAGAGATAGGGAATATTTCATGGCACAACTAGAGAAACATGAGACTTGGCTATATAGTACAGCATACTCTTTGAGAGCTGCTGCACTAAGGCATAGTGCCTACTACATAATTTAATCAGGTAAACTAATGTGAAGATTAAGGTAGTGAGTGAACAATTAGTTACTGAGAAGCTGAATGGTGGTTTACTGTCTCCAAGTTAACATATCTGTTATTAAGTGGAATAAGTATAAAAATCTGCCTAAAAGAGTTATAAAACAATTATGAGAAATCTCAGTCTTCTAAAAGTCTATAGAAATGCTTTCTTGATCTAAATGTCATGGATTTAGAGCTAGAAGAGGCCTTAGAGTTCACCCAGTCCAGTTCTCTCTCATTTGATACATGAGAAAATTGAAGTCCAAAGAAATGAAGGGATTTGTTCAGTCACATATTATAAGTGGTAGAGGAGGATTCAGGCAACCAACATTTGTTGAGCATTTTCTATATACAAGACTGCTGTACTAAGGGCTGTGGACAGAAAGAAAGGCAAAAGCAGTCCTTGTCCTCAAGCAGCTTACTTTCCAATTGGGCAGACATCATAAAGAAATAATTTTATACAAGATGCAAATATAAATGGAAGGTAACCTTAAAGGGAAATAAATACTCTTGTATCTAGAAGGACAGAACAGAGAAAAATGCTTGTAATGAGAATCCAATGCTTTCTACTACACCTTTTCATCTAACTTGCTCTTTGGGCAATCACTTCTTAAAACGAAAACTACATCCTGGGATGAAGTAAAAGGCTTCCATTTGCATACTCAGCACCAAATTCTGTGGCCTTGGTATAATTAAAATAGTTTGTCCTTCTGGTAATCATGGTTCTACAACAAAAACTACCATTAAAAATTAAATAGCCAGAATAGATTGGAAACGTGCCATCTACTGTCTGCTATAGCCACATTGGATTGTGACCCTGCAGTCTAAGCCATTGGAAAGATCCCATTTACTCAGAGAACATCGCAATTGTCATGAGAGTCAACCTATTAGGGAGCAGAGTTCAGGAGCATTATTTTTTCTGACTACAAGAGTATAACTAGAAAACTGTGTTAATGAAAATAAAATAGTATTAACATTCCCTCTGAATTGTTAGAAATGCGTTACAATGTATTTTAATCTGTGTGGATCTTTCATTTTGAACAGTTGTGGAAGCAGCTCTTTGATTTCTTATGTATACATCTATAAATATCTAAACTGAAGTAACCAATATCATAAAATTGCTAGTTACTTAACAGGGTACAAACTTGTAACCAAATAGAGTTGGCAGATTTTTTTTCTTTAGTTCACAGGTAAATTTCACTCCATGACAGTGTTCCATGCTAGGCAAAGCTCATACAGGAGATGAAAAAAGCATGAAACATAACAAACATCACAAAGCCAGTACAATTTCTTGTTTAAAGGAAAACAAGGAATGTTAGCTAAGTAGAAAGGTGCTGTTTGAAAGATATCTTAAATGCCTATGAGCTTTAAAAAAAAATCAGCGATCAGATAGCAGAAGGCAGGTTCCAGGGGCTAGTACACCAAGGGAAGAGACTGATGAATTGCCTTGTGCACATTTTAATTAAACTATCATCTTGAGATTTTTTTGTGTATTGATTTGCACAGTACTTTTAAAAGCTCCTTCTTCCTCCCCCCAACTTCCCCCCACCCCCACCCCCTGCCTTTAAATGTTAAAGCTTTGTCCTTTTAGCTTGCCTCTATGAAAAGAAATTACTCATCTTTGGGACTGTTAAGGAGGAAAGAAGAAAAAAAAAGCAAATGGGTGGACATGTTCTCTTCTTTTCAATATGTTTAAATTTCAACTGTTCATATAATTATGCTGGCATGTATTTCTTCCTGGCTCTAGTCATGCAGAAAAATTTAAAACATGAGAAATTGGACAACTCTAATGTGGTGTAAAATCTACTTACTCATTGTATTTCTTTCAATATTCTTTACCAATAGCATGCACATTGTTAAAATTAAAAGAAAATGTTAGCTTTTATGCACTAGTGCATTTACGTGACATACACAGCTGCCAAATATTTTATTAACATTGAGAAAAGGAAGCATAAAAAATAAAAGAAATGTTAGAGATAGGGTTGACATCAGGCAGAGGTGACGATGACAGTCATTTAATTGTAATCACCACTTATATGGAACCCTTTATGAGAGTACTTTACAAACAGTTTCTAGTTGTATACACCCCTTGCGAGCTGGTTATTCTTAGGATACCGTTACTTCTGTTGAGTTGTTTTTCAGACCTGTCTGACTCTTTGTGACCCTATTCAGTTTTCTTGGCAGAGGTATTGGAGTGGTTTGCCATTTGTTTCTCTGGCTCATTTTACAGATGAGTAAACTGATGCAAACAGGATTAATTAAGTGACTTGCCCAGGGTCACAAGGCAAGTAAGTGTCTGAGGCCAGTTTTGAACTCAGGAAGATGAGTTTTATTGACTTCAGGCCCTACCCCTCTATCCACTTACTTAGCTGTCTGTCTTTACAGACTTAGCTGTCTGTAAAGGATGCCTTTACATATCTATAAACCAAGGTATCAGTGGTCTAAATGACAAGACAGAATAGAGTCAAGAAAGCAGATCAGGCTCCTCAATACTTTATCCTAAATAAAAATTACTACATAACAATAAGTATTAGTTTTCTATGAGAATACTTATATGGTATTAGAATTTCTTTTTTAACATTTTCTAAATAAAGAATTTTAGTCTTCCATTTGGCATCATTAATACCAGCAAGAATAGTTGGCATTACACATAATGCTAACAAATAAGAATGGATTGCCAAACTGCCTCTTCTTAGGGTAATAGAAACCAATAGTGGCTCTAGGCATCTATAAGTATATAAAAAGGCTGCATGTTGGAAAAAGGTGGAGGACATTTTAGTAAGGGATATACCTTCAATCCTTAGTAGCTATTCAGAGTTCAGACTAAGACTATGGATGTGTTTCAAGACTAATCTCACACCACCAACTCCTCCAACCCAAATCCATCCAAATTCTGAGTTCTCTAAAGTACAAAGAATCCCTAAGACAATGGAATAACTCTGGACCTGGAAAAGAGTTTTGCTCCACTCCAAAGTGGAATCAAGTCACCTGACTTGACCTTGATTTATGCTAATTTGCATATGACCCCAGATGGAACTAGATCTTTCTCAATCAATTTGGGAACAGGACAAACTATCCTAAACCTCTCAGTCCAACCAATATTCTTAAGATTTTGCTTGAAAAAGCGTATTCTGAATTTAGAGGGAAGAAACAAAACAGTACGCAGGACCTAGGATGAAAAGATTAATGTCTCCTATAAAGTTAACAGTATGTAGTGGCTGTAGATAGGGACTTCCTTGACATCTTAGTGTTTTCTCTGTCGCTCTCTGTCTCTCTGAGTCTCTGTCTCTCTTCATCTTTCTGCCTCTGTCTCTCTGTCTCTGTCTCTGTCTCTCTCTCTCTTACTCATCATATCCCTTTTGGTTTCTGTGGGAAGCATATCTGACTGGACAGAGAATTCCTTCCTATCTCATTTTTCAGTTACTAAACCTAAACCTACAAACAATGTTTTTACTGCTCTCACTTCTTTCAGTCAAATAATCAAATGAGTATAGTGGAAATAGACTACTAAGCCCTCAAAAAAATGGAATGAGAAAATACCACCCTTGCCATCTCCCTTTTATACAATTACTTGTCTTCCTTGCACTAGAAGTGAAATTTTAAATTAGTTGCCTGATTTAAAAAAAAATAGATTTTACAAGTTTGTAATTCTTTCTATTTCAAGCTGCTATGAAAAAGAGTCAAGGGAGATCAAGGTATAGTAGAATCAGGAAGACTTAAGTTCAGCTTCTACTCCTAGTCTGTACTGGCTGTGTTTGTTACCCTGCAAAGCTCTGAGTCTGTAAGTCACAGATAAGTGACTTTGCTGCATTGGTGGAAGGAGTTTTTCTACTTAAGTCCCCTACACTGATGGAAGCACAAAAATACACAGGTGTATACATACTTAAGCATACCCTCACATAAATTCTTCAAGGATCAGTGATTACATTGATTAGATACACTTATCTAGAGATAGCAAGGTGATACAGAGGATAGAGATAGAGTAGTGGGCTCAGAGTCAGGAAGACCTGAGTCCTAATACAGCCTCAGACATTTACTAGCTCTCTGTGACACTGGGCAGGTCACTTTACCCTGTCTGCCTCAGTTTGCTCAATTCTAAAATGGGAATAATAATCAAGAGTTATTGCGATAATCAAATAAGATAATATTTGTAAAGGCTTAGTATAGAGTCTGACACATGGTAAGTGCTTAGGATCCCTACCTATCCATACATATGGACTTGATGTATCTATAGAGGATATGAGTCATACCTTTGTCTTGTTCTTCATAATGTTTACTATATTACTTCTATTAAGAAGGTTATTGGAACCTAAAGAGAGCATCAAATTGAGTAAAACCCTTTTGAGTCATTAGCCATGCAGTTTGCTTTGGTTGAAATAAACTCTTTAATCGGTTTTGTGTGTCTTTGTTTTTATGCCTGTTTTTAAAAAAAATCTTCATATGGTAATAATGCCAATTAGTCAACTACCTTAAGCAATTTCACAATTCCACATAAACTTTTCTTCTTTGGTTAGTCTAATGTTAATAGGACCCTTATTATAGCTTTGCCATGATTTGTGAGCTACTTAGAGCCCTGCTTTGTGAAATATCGGAATGTCTTCATATCTGTCTATTAATTTGTTTATCTTTCTATCTGTCTACCTATCTGCAGAAATTTTAAACGGTGTAATAACTTTGAGAACAGTGACACTAATGTAGCATTAGATTAAAAGAATGTTACTTTATACAGGCGTTAATGTAATTTAGAGGCACTTAGAGGAAGCTATATACTTAGCATGATTCTTGGCCAGTGAAGGCAGGTTGATCCCACTCATTTTGGGATTGCTAATTTGCCGTTAATTAGGAAGATTGATTCTGTTCTGTGATGCATAGGCCCAACCCCAAATGCATTTTTCTGGTTTCTGTAGCACTAGTACTAGTTATCACTGTCACCACACATGTGTAGGTGAAAGATATAGAGCAGCAGCACAAAACAGCAGTATTTCCTGGGGGGTTAAAAACACGAATATAGGAAATTATCAATCACTTCTCTGATTTACTATTTATACCTCTGATGTACTCTCTATACATCTGATTTTAAAATAATCTCCAGTTACAATTCAGTTAAAATAGTTTGGGCTTTATTTTGTCATGTGGAGATATTTTTTTTTTTGCTAATTAACACAGCCAAGCTGAACTATGACTTAAGTTTCTAATAGAAAAAAGAAAACAGTATAATAGCCCCTTTGTGGTAAAATCCTTTATTTTTATTTTCTGAGAAGATAACTGACCTTAAAAGCAGTTGGCAAGAATCACTCATCAAGGTAATGCTACACTATATACAAAATAACATTTTTTTCATACAATAAGCTGTCTCTGTTTATCTTCTGTCTGATATATCAAGTTTGCTGCTATATAACTTGAAGCCATTTTCTCTTTTCTTTTTCTCTTGGCTGATGACAAATTTTAATCATTTAAGTGTCCTTCAGGACAATTAATTTAACTAAGATGAGTTATATCCCCCTTATTGGAATGTAGTAGAGGAATCTATCAAAACTAGTCAAAGGAAAATTCCTAGAAACGTTTTTTATTTTGTTTTGTTTTGTTTTTAAACACAGTCATTAGCGATGGACAGAACCAATGTAGAAAAATGTGGATAGTTGGGAGCGTGAAGGAAACCACTTACCCACAACAGTTTTGGAACCCAATTTTACCAGTTGGATCGCTCAGACTGCTTTTGAACCACATGATTTCATAGTGGTGGCAATGGGAAGAGCAAAGAATGTGATGTCCCTAAAGGAGCATTTTGGTTCACTTATATTACACATTTTTACATATGTACATGTATATTCATTGTATGTGTATTTTGTACATGTCTGCTGTCATCACCTGTAACTCCTTCTTATCCTTTGTGATTCTTTTCCATGTTTACTCTTAAATTTTCCACAAATAATCTACATAAAACACTGGAAGTACATAAATTCATAGAGCTAGAACTAGAAGGGTCCATCTTGTCCCACATCCTCATTTTACAGATGAGGATACTAAGGCCCACTGAAGGTAAGTGAATTGCCCATGTTCTCAAAGAAAGTAAATAGAAAGTCCAGATTCAAAATTAGTTTGCTGGATTACAAATTTTGTGTTTTTTTTCCACTTAACCCCACAGTGCCTCCCTCATTTTCTTTTAGTATCTCAGGGATGTTTATCCCTCAGCTGCCTATCTAATTCTCTTTCTCATTCTAGTTGCATTTCCATAGGGTATCCTTTTCAGGTAATACCTGTCTTCAAGAATGTTGTTACACCACTTCTTATGTATAAGTTGTCTTAGCCAACTTGGGGTTTATCATTTCCATTTTTCCCTAGATTTTTCAATCCCATGATTTGCATCCATGTTGCATAACTAAAAGAATATTGGTGTGAAAGAGATGGGCTTTTTTAGCAGTGAGTTTTTGAGATTATGAGAGCATATTTGAGATTATGAAAGCAACATAGAATTTTCCTACTCCAATGTCTATAAATTCATCTGCACAGTGTGGGGGAGAGGGGAAGGAAAAGATAGACAGACAGACAGATGTAAATGCCCTTTATATCTTGGTTATTTCTTCACCCCCTAGCATCCTCAGTTTTTCTCCCAAACATTCACGGCTTCTTTTTCTCATTTCTTCAGTTGCAAATTAAACATATTTGTTATTGCCCCCTTTTTAAATAGACTGAGTTTTTTGGGGGGAAGAGGGCATAAAAGAAGGTGAGAGGGCAGTGATTTCATTGGTTTAGTGAATCTTAGGTGAGCACACTGCCTCAGTCAATACAGATTGGCAACTCCTCTAGAAATATATAATCTTAGAGAGCTGCTTGAGTGTACTAAGAGGTTACATAATGTGTCCAGCCAGGGTCACAAATCCAGTGTATATCAGAGACAAGGCTAGAACTCAGGTTTTTCTGACTGTGGTGCCTCTCCATACTGCCTCTTGAATACAGCTAAAATCTTGAAAATGAATGAGGATAAATGAAAGGAAGGACAAGAGTAGAAAGTGAAGGGATATTGCAGGAAAGAAAGACTTAACATCTGGTTTTGCATATTATCTGCCTAAAGTACAAGGTATGTGCTAATAGAATAGCACTTGCCCACACCTTACCTTGAGTATCATTAAGCACTCAACAACCTCAGTGAAATCTCACAATATTACCATGATTCAAATGGATTGCACTTGGTGCTTTTCTTTTTTAACCTCTGGATCTTTAATATGACAACAATTCTTTGTGCAATCAACTCTGCTTATCTCTGTGGATTATCTATTTTGTCCATTGTCTGCAGCAAAACTGTAATCCCCTCCTGGCTTCTCCCCACCACCCAACATTCTGCTGAGCCAACACCTCCACTATCAATTTGTGTATGCTCAGGGAATAGAAACTAATCCTAATATTTGCCTAAGTAAAGCATAACTAGAGAACTACTCCTCAGGCCCCAGCCAAAAAAAAATCATAAGCAGCTCTCTAGGGTAAAATATAACTAATTTTGGATTAACCACTGATTAAGAACTCCCCAATTTAAAAACAGGTTTGATCCAAAGGTTAGTAAGTTAGTTGTTTGGAACTTAGAACATTTTCTCTCATACACACACACAAAAAAAAATGGATTGCCTGAATGCCAGGTTCTTTCTAACCAACTGAGCTAATCAGACATTGACTATAATTACGTACAGCCTTTACTTTAAATAGCTCAAAACACTTCACAGATATTCCCCAATTAATCTTTATAAAAATCCCTCTCAGACAGGAAACATGTATGTGTGTGTATACACATATGTTTTCACTATTTAACAGATCAGGAAAATGCAGTAAAATGACTTATATCTAGTTACAAAGAATAGTAAGTGATGAAGTAACATAGAATATCAGACAAGGCATCAGACTGGCCCATTCTGAAAAAATGGTTCAAAGTCTAGATATGTCCTTACTAGCCTTATAACCTTGAACAAATCACTAGACCTCTTTCAGCCTCAGTTTTCTCATCTTTAAAATGGGAGTGGCGATATGTGCTTCTCTACAGTGTTGGGAGTAGTTTAGAAAATTTATAAAAGTGTGATCAATTGCTATTTTAAAATCTTTTCACACAAATTTGTATACTACTTCAGTCATTTCCTATATTGTTTCTTGTGAATAGGTTGTGTACAATCCAACTAGATTATAAAATTTGTGAGTAGGATCATGATACAGTAGAATTTAGAGTAAAAAGAGATTTTGGAGGTCTTCTAGTCCAGCCCTTACATTTAAAAAGATATCTTCAATTTCCTTTGTGTCCCCTGAAAAAAACTAGTGCAGACAGTAGATGATTAATAAATATTCTTGACTGGTGACACCAAATTAAAACCCAAATGGTGTTCACTCCACAAATTGTCATTAGTAACTTTTACTGATACAATTGGTCCTTATTCTTTCAGATAATCTCAAAACACCAATACTTAAAAGCTATTAAACATCTATGCTTTTTATACTACAATGAAGTACATTTTCACAAAGGCACCCAAACTGAATACAGAATCACAGAATTTGAGATTTGGAAGGCACTTCAGATGCCATCTAATTCAACCTTTACATTAATAGAATTCCACTATCACATACCAATAATCAGTCATCTAGCCACTGTTTGAAAAACTCCAATAAAGGAAAACCCACCTACACCTCTAGGAAGCCCATTCAGTTCCTAAAGAATTTAAAATGTTAGTTCACATTAAACAAAATTGTTATAAAAATGGGGAGTTTAGGCAGCATCATATATTCTTGTATATTTTTCTATTGCACTCTGGGTGGTAGAAAGCTGGCCTTGGAATCAGGAAGATCTCTCTCTGATCCCTACTGACATGGTGACTCTGGCAACATGCTAAAATTCAAAGTAGCAGAAGTTACTGCTTTGCATTGGTAGGGGGAGTTTCTTCACCAGGAGTTCCTGATTCTCATGGAATCTTTTGTTTATGTTATTTATTAAATATTAGATGTTATGTTATTTATTATTAAATATTAAATAAATTTCCTTTTAAGAGTTTCTCAGATGACAGCTTTTGAGTAGCTTAGAGCTGATATACCCAAATTTTCTGTTTGTTTCCTTTTTTACCAAAAATGTATTTTTATGAGAACAGAGAAAAATGCTTGTAATGAGAATCACACCACACAAGGATTCTAGGAACAAAAATGGTTTAGAACAGAGGTTCTTGTCTTTTTTGCATTGTATACTTGTGGCAATTGGATGGATCCTGTGGACTTCTTCTCAGAATCATGTTTTTAAATGCATAAAACAAAACATGGAGGAAACAAATTATATTGAAATATTGAAGCGCTTATTTAAATTTTTTTTCAAGTTCGGAGACACCTGTTTAAGAACCTCTGGTTTAGAGAGTCAAGGTAATATTGCATCACTTCTTATTTAGGATTATATCTATTTCATGTAGAATTATATCTATTTAGAATTATAAACATAAAAACGCATCAAATGGGCCTTCCTTCCCCAATCTGTCCTTTGCCATTCTTCCTTTATATATCTCTGGAGAAAAACTGTCCAGAGTTTATATTAAGGTGCTAATGCTAGACAACAGAACATTTAAAAAGCCTAACATTGAGAAATGTAAATAGACTGATAATATTTCTTCTTGCCATCTATTAAACTTCTCTCTAGGCAAGAATGAAACCAGAGATCATTTCTTAAACAATTCTCTCCTCCCCCTTTCTGAATCTTCTCCCCACACCTCTTTGAATAAGAGCTTTTTAATTACCTTTTCTTTACTCCAGGTTCTCTGGCCTGTTCCTCCCCTGAGTACCTCAAGAAATATTTTTCCTTGCTCCCTCATGCCGCTTGTTTCTACATTCCCTTACAGCAGACCCCTTTGTATCTTATCATGGGCTCCCTTATCTTCAGGGGTGCTAGCCTCTCAGCAGGATTGGCAGGCCTTGCAAATCTTTTGGATGCCATAATAAAAATCTACAGTTCGTGAGATTTATGAGTTCAGATGCATGTAGAAAAGGAAGCACCCAGAGTTCATGAAATGGTGTAGAATGCCAAGTCCATGGACAGGAAGAGAAGATGCCTTTCTTTATGGCAATTTGTGATGTCCTCAACCTGGTTTGTCTAGTAAGAATATTATGCTTAATTCATCTAACAGGTCTTCAGAGCCTCATCTTCCTCGATGATTTTTGAGCCCCTTCAAAGATCAGTTTGCCCAATTCATAGAGCTGTACCAGAAGGTCCCTACTAGTTCTTTGAGTCCTAGCCCTTGAAATCTATTTTCCTTTCCTTTCTTCTTTTAAGGAATCACATGCAAAATGGGCGCAAATGTGTGGATCTGTGTAATGTACATAAAAGCAGGTTCGCCATCCTTCTAGACCAGAGAATAATGTTAAATTGGCAGCATATGCGTTCAAAATTCAAAAGTAGGAAAGCAATATTGATCCGTACTTTGTATGTTTATTTACATCAGCTGAACAGTGTTAAGATGTCTGGCAATAATTATCAAGACCTGCCCACCTGTCAAAGAGCAATTGGGTTGTTTCACCATTGTCTGGCAGCAGTAAATCTCTAGGTCAGGATGAGTCTTGCACAAATGGGAGAGGGGGGAGGCAAGAGTACTTTACCAGGGTTCCTAATTCATTATGAAAAACAGGTGCCTGCTGAAGGTTTTACTTTAATGCAGACATATTTTATTATTCATAAAATATTAATGTGGGTTGCGACTACTAGAGTTGTGTAGGTTGTTTTCATGTAAAAAAAATTTTTGATTCTAAGATGAGGAGAGAAAGTGTTCTCCAAACTGCTTTAAAAAAAAATTAGGTAAATCTGTTCTATAAATAGTTCCAATTTCTTGCTCTACCAAAATAGGTCTGTCTGACCCTGTCTCCCACTTACATAATATGTGACAATAAGACTACCTTAATGTGGCATGTGGAGGGTTTTCCACCTAGGAACAACCTTGCAGGAGGGACAGAGTGACCTTTTAGGAAAAATTGAAATGAAATACACTTTCATTTTCCAGAAATATGCATGAAAGTAAAAATTTGACAGCCTGGAAGAACATAAGCAAATATATCTTTTTATTTGAAGATAAAAAAGAAGCAGGGGCTGGATAGGGAAAGGAAAAAACCTGTGAAAAAAACGGATGATGCAGTTTTTACGAATAAGCAGCTTAATGTATCTTGGCACCCACAGTAAGCCTTGTAGGAGCTCAAAGTGCCTCAGGCAATCTGTGAGCAGAATAGCAATTTTATTACTTTGTCATTAAACCAATTTCACAGCAGTATTGTTTGTTAATGAGCAGCGGCAAACGAGCGAAGATGTCACACACTGGAATAGCAGAGAGATTTGTGACCCAAGCTCAGAGCACTAAGATGGAAAGACCATGGCTATAAAAAAAGGAAATACTTTGGGATGAAATGCAAAGTCTATACAGCAGAGCTTGTGTTTATGAGCTACCATTTTGCTAAGAGCTGTGAGGGAAATAAAGGTCTGGAAATATGCAGTTAAAACAGGGCCTATAAAATTAAAACCAAATTAAAGTATAGCAGAGGATTACTGCACAGGCTGTACTCTACAAAATATATTTTAAGTGATGAGGTGAAATCTAAATCAGTTTTGTTTGAATTTGGTTGGTATTTATGAAATTCAATAAAAGAAATGAAAAAATACCCAAACAAAGCAGCTGCCTCACCATCCTGGGGTCTCTGAACCATAAACATGCATCACTTTGAGGAAATTCAACTTGCCAATTCTTCAATAATTAGCAACTTCCTTGATTTACGCCGTGCACCTCTGTCTCCCTGCAAACCTTCCGTGTCAGTTTATATATTCAGATGGATATTACACATGTATAATAAACACCAAGACACAAACCCTGATCTGACTCACACCATGACTCAAGAGCACCTAGCAAAGACAGATTTACATGAAACTGAGCTGCATCATTTGATGGGACTCTCTCTTTTTTTTTTCCTTTTTTCTTTCCTTTTTCTTTTCTTTTTTTTTCTTTCCCTTTCCATTCCTTTTCATTTCGTTTCATTTCATTTCTTTTCTTTTCTTTTCTTTTCTTTTTTCTTTTCTTTTCTTTTCTTTTCTTTTCTTTTCTTTTCTTTTTTTTTTTTTTTTTTTTTTTGAGCCAGGGCTGGTCTTACAAAGAGATTGGGAGACAGCCTTGAGGGATACAAGAAACAGTGCCAGGCTGGCACATTACTGAATCCCTGCAAGGCATCCCGAGGTGAGTTTGCTGCCTGAGCTGTCTTTCCATGTTTATACACAGGGAAAACTAGTTCAAGCAATGCAGTAAGTGGATCAGCATAACTGACTTCAGGAGGGGAGTCAAGGGGGTGGGAGGTAGAATTATGGATTGGTGGGGAGGGGGGGGTTAAAGGAAAGAGGAAAATCAAACCAATAATTTTTCCCCCTCTCTTTGCATTAGAGATAGAAAAATACTTTTGGTTGTTGAGACTTGCTGGAGAACCACCCCCTTTTCTTTGTCATGGAACCCCACCCTTTTTGGCTTCTGTCTGATTGAATTTATTTTCGCCTCCTTTCTGAAATACCTAAAACTGAGCAGTTGTTTCCTCATACAATTCCTTCTACAATCTTGCCCTCCCCCAATTCCCATCTCTAAATCAATACCAAATTTGCTACAAAACATGAATTAAAACTTGTGTCGTGTGTACATAGTTAAATTTAACAGCCTCTGGGATAATGTTTCGGTTCACATTAACCTCCTGTACAATTTGAGGTTAGGAGGAGATGCAGGATTTTGAGATGGAGGGGTGCAATCTTTAAAATTCTCCGTTAACTCATAACTTAAGGTTTCAGGGTGTTAGTAGTTTTTGCTGTTGTTTTTCTTTTTTTTTTCTTTTTTTTTTGTTTCCTTCCTTCTTTCTTTCCTTCTTCTTCTTCTTCTTCTTTTCATTTTAAAAGTGATTCTTAGACTAATTTGGTGAAAGGAGACCCTGCAGGAAATGTTCATTGTTGAACTGTAGGCGGTGCTCACAGTTGTGGGAGTTCAGCTCTAAGACTGTTTTCTGCCTGACAGGGCAAGACCCCCAGACAAATCACTGGCTGGGTCTGTGGTAGTTGGCAGTCATTCAAGACTGGTCCTGTGCCAGGACTATTACTAGATAGCCAGACAGATCAATTCACTTTTACATTCCCGCCATTATTTATAGCCCCACTGTATATCTACTCTTGCTTATGAACTAATGATTAGCAAATACAGTGCACATAAAACATAAGCATTTGTCCTGGAGAAGGCTTTCTCCTGCTGATATTGCAGATACTTTTACAGGTCACAGAGCCTTAAAAAGGATTTAAAAGGGCATGTCTTGTGTAACATTTGTTCCTTTGAAAATGATGCTCCTTTCCCATTTTTGTGTAATTGAAGAGGATAGAAAGGTTTTCTCATTGCTTATGTTTCACTGAATTCTCTGCAGCCCCCTTTCCCACAGATGTTTCAGCCAAACCTGTGTGAAGAGAGGTTACACAGCATGGGTTGCCATTTCAGACTACTGTGTGCATTTCCTTTGAGAATTTGTCAAGGTGAACAAAACCAATACTGCTTGCATTTTGGGAGGGGGCTGGGACTCACCTTATTGAAGCTGGGAGAAAGCTGACCCTGTTGTACTTGGTTTGGTGCCCCTCTTTCCCCTACCCCTGACACTAAGGCCTCAGACCTGTCACTACGGCAAGTTTAAATGGAAGCAGGCTTCTACTGGTGTTCTCTTTTTAACCAATGCTTCTGGGCCCCACTAAAATTTGTCTCTGAGTCATGGCAATGACTCTACCAGTTTTGGTGGGGATCGTTGTTAAACTAATGCTTTTAAGATGTGCTAATTCAGTTCAGAGACATGACTTTGAAGTGAATGGGCTATTCTGAATCATAGCTTTGCTTTTTCTGTAGAATAGATGTGGTCATAAACATTAGCTATTTGGAATCTGGCATCCAATGTGTCTGGGACTGGGATGAAACCCACAGCGTCTTCTAGGTTTTGTTTCCCCATCAGAATAAACAGATAAGGAGAAAGAAAACCTAAGGGAAAGATACAATTAAGTAGGGTAAGGAAGACTAAACCAGTGCTTGGAGACACAACATTTGTTGGCAAACTACTAAGCTTTGATTCTTTCCTACTTGTTTTGCTGTACAATGGGTTTAATTCAGGTTTCAACATTACAAGCATCTTCCTTTGTGCCCTCCAGCAACTGAACACATTTTGGATTGTGCTTATATCTTGTTTCCCTTGTAATGTTGTGGCCAGAATTGTGACACAGAGGTGATAAAGAGACCAGAAACTCATAAATCTATCATTCGGTTAACAAGCATTTATTAAGTTCTTAGTCTGTGCCAGGTCCCGTAAGTGCTGGAGATACAAAGAAAGACAAAAGCTTGGTCCTTGCCCTCATGGTCCTTATATTCTAAAGGAGGGAACAGTATGAGAATAATTGTGGACATACTACCTACACACAGTATAATCAAAAAGTAATCTCATAGGAAGGTTCTGAAGAGTGAGAAAAAGAGGACAGGGAAGAGGAACCTAGAAGGTCTTCTACAAAAAAAATCTGAGCTGAATCTTGAAGGAATCCAGGGAAGCCAAGGTTTGGAAGGAAGGAAGGAAGGACAACAATCCACACATGAAGAAAAGCCTGTGAAAAAGTACAAAAGCTGGAGATGGAGTGTACAGAGTACAAAAGATAGTGCAGTGGGATCACGGTGTATTTAGAGGGGAATAAAATATAAGAAAACTGGAAAGACGAGAAGGCACTGGGCTGCACTGGGCTTTAAATACCAAACAGAGCATTTTATATTTCATCCTAGAGTGGAAAAATACTGGAATTTACTAAGTATGTGTGAGGAGAGGTGATCTAGTAACATCCACATTTCAGGAAGATCCCTTTGACAGCTGAGTAAAGGATGGATTGGAGGATGGAAGAGTCTTGAGGCAGGGGGAATCAACCAGAGGGCTACCCTTACAGTTCAGGCTGACATAATAAGGACTTGTGCCAGGGTGATGGGCTAGTGGCTATGTGAAAGGAAAGAAGGAGATGTATAAAAATTAATGGAACAAATAATGAGATATTGTTTGTGAAGGGCTTAGCACAATGCCTGGCACATAGGTACAGTACAAATGCTAAATGGTAGTAGTAGTAGTAGTAGTAGTAGTAGTAGTAGTAGTAGTAGTAGTAGTAGTAGTAGTAGTAGTAGTAGTAGTAGTCATCTAGATGTATCTTTTTCTCCTATAGAAGTTTGTGCTAATTCCAGATTATAACAATGCTTTCTATATATTAGGAACCATTTTTTCCTCTCTAACTACTTAGACAACTGGACAAAATCCCTTAATATCTTTTCAACCCAGATGGGAAAAACTGAGAGGTCATAAAGTGACTTACTCAACTTTATACAGCAAAGGAGAGATATTCAAGTTCAAGATATAGACCCTTCTCATAAACTTTCTGCCCTTTTAAAATGACTCCAGTAAAATATATTACTTTCAGGAGAATGAGGAAGAATCTATAGAGAAAAAAGACAGACAGGTGGGAAAGGTCTGATACTTTTTAGAAAATGTTTTCATTTTCTTATAGGAAGTACTTAAGTTTATTTTCTTTATCCTTTCATCAGCATAGTAAAGCACAACCTTACCAAAGGGGAAAAATATCTTTATTTGGTTGTATATTTATGCTACAATTTAACTATGACTGTTAATTTATATATTATTCCAGCTAAAGAAATGAATGAAAAAAGACAGGTCCTTTTACATGCATTATAAATACTTATTTGGTCCTAATTTCCTTTAGGACAAGACTTACAACAATCATTCCCTTCCTCATAAGATTTGCCACTGCTCTCTGGTGTGTGTGTGTGTGTGTGTGTGTGTGTGTGTGTGTGTGTGTGTGTGTGTGTGTGTGTGTGTGTGAAAGAGAAACAAAGACAGAAAAAAACATACTAAAGACAGAAGAAAATTATTGTACCACTCTGTTCCATGTTGCCTTTTTGGTCTTTTTGTTTCCTGTAACTGTTTGTCCTCCTGTTTTTCATTGTCCGTTGGTATTTAATTTTGTGTTCTCTGATAGTTTAGTGTCTGTACTATGATGTGTCAGTGACAACTTGAATTTCATTCTCCCTTAAGATTCTGGGAGGTCATTGGCATGCCAGTCCGCCCATTGCTTTTCATGCTCAGAGCTATTGCTAAGTGGTGCTGATATCTGAGCTGTGGGAACAAATTAAAAGGTTGGGAGTATGCTTTTGTGTGTGCCAAATTCTTTCTCAATTTGTGAGAGGAGAAAAGAGAGAGACTGAAAGAAAAGTAGAAATTAACTTTCAAACTCATAAGTAAAGTGAGAGACTACAAGATTATGAAGACTTAAGTTGTTTGTTTTTTTCCTTTTATAATGTAAGGGAAAGAGCAATTCCTTGAAAGTATTTGAGTATGGCCTATATCTAAGACAAATAGGTTTCTATAATAGGGGCTGTGATTAACCAGTTGAAGGGTAGGAAGATGGGTCACTTCCCACCCTTGCCTCCCCAATATAGCCAATATTGGGACTTGCATCCAACACAACCACACCTACCATTATCCTGTTGCATTCCCCTTTTCTTCAACCTCCCTCACTGTGCAAGCTCCCAACCTCCCTCCTAAACTATGCATTGGTCCCTCAAGACAATTATAACTCAACCACTCCCCAGTTCCCACAGTAACAGTGGCACAGGTGCCTTTGAGATAAATCTACCCCAAACCCCAACATTCTTACCACCATCCTTTAAATCAGGTGGCTGAACCAGATGCCTTTCATGGACTCTGCATTCTTATTTAATTGGAGTCTCTATTCCCCCTCTCTTCATTTTGACTGGGCCTAAGTGAATCTCACAGGATAAGTTGGAATGGATGAATTCTGATATGTATCACGCGTCTCATTACATTATCTTTTTCCCCAAGCCCACCCTTCTTTTGTCCAGAGTGCCATCATCCTTCTATTCAGGTTCAGAACCTCAGTCTCATCTTCAGCTCTTTACTCTTACATCAAACACATATCCAGATAGTTGCCAGATCTTATTATTTCTCTTCCCACAACATCATTCATATCTTTCTCCTTTCTCTCTATTCATACAAGCTACCATCCTAGTTCAGGGTTCCATCACTTCAAGTCAATTAATTAATTGATTGTCTATCTCTTTTGTGATTCATCCTTCATGTAGCTATCAAAATAAATTTCCTAAAGCACATTCTTCAACTCTATAAGCTTCAGTGGCTCCCTATTGACTTTAGGATTAAGAATTATTTGTCTTTATTTCATTCTTTTACAATTTCTATTTAGGATTGTTTTATACTGTACATAAAATTCTAATACAGTAGTACATTAGATAGTGTATAAATAAATATATTTGTGTTGGCAATATATGCTCAAATATATGTATATTTTTCTGATTGGGGTGCTTTATCAAAAAAATTTGGAACTCACTGGTATACTGCATCAGAAAAACTAAGTCTAGGGTACAATTAATGACATTAAATAAACAGTGAGAGTCTTGAGAACACATCTATGCTTTGTGTTCTATTGGAATGGATAATTTCTGACTTTTCCCCCCATTCTTCTGACTTTTACTTTGATCCAGTGATTGATATAACCCATAGGGTGTACCCAGAGTTCCTCAAGCCGAACATATTTCACCTGCATTGTAGCTGTCTTGGTCATAGCTGTCACTGAGGCAAACACCTCATAAAAAATTCATCTAAAGTCGTTAAGAAGCTTTATTCTTCAAGGACTGCTTTCAGGAGTTCTTTATACATATTTTTGATTAGTTAATATAGAACTTACTGGATTTTATTTGAATCCTCAGGGTTCATATTGAATAACAGGAAATATGTATAAAATAGAATTTTTTGTTCTCTAGCCTGACCAGAAGTGTTTATAGGGAATAGAATAAAGGAGTTTCCTTTGCCCTCTGGTTCACAACTTGCAGAAATTTTGAATCTTCATCTTCTATATTATCAGAGATTTCATATTGGATACTTCCACTCTAAATAAAAGATATCGAGCAAATAAAATCTCAAATCCATGTGGATATATATAGTTGGGACTAATTTTCTGTGGGGTTTTTTCAGGATATATTAATATACTGTTATATATCTAAACAGAATGTAAACTCCTTGAAGGCAGGGATTATTATTTTGACAGTCTAAGTGCTTAATGTATAATAGTTGATTAACAGATTAATTAATTGACTTTTTCCATGTGTATTGCTATCAAAATTAAAGTAGTCATTGAAATAAATCACTATAAACTAGGACCAGGTTATTGTCTCAAGTTTTCTACTAGAAGACACTAAAGAACCAAGGGATTAACATCTACCAAAAATTAGCTTAACTGTTACAACCACGTTTATGTTCATCTTTAGGATACCAATCCCTCATTTCTGTTCAAATTAAAGGATTTTCTAAATATTCCTTTAGACAACCTTTTTGCAAACCTGTTTTGTTATTCAACCAAAGATTTCTACTTTATCCTGAGCCCTTTTCTTCCCACATCCTTCTAATTATATCTGTAGGCTATGAGGTGGAAGTACAGAAGAGTCTTGGAGGAATATTTTAGCAATGGAATATACCCTCTGTTTTCATATTCCTAAATATACAAGTGTAGAATTGTTGTGCTCTGTACAAAGTTATACTCTATATGTCTATACCTATATACGTCACTTTGGGTCTTTTCCACTGACGGCCACATTCTTAGGATAATTCCCAGAATAATATCAGATTGGTGAAGTGAATGAGTTTGAAGATGGGTCTTCAGAATGATTAAGTAACAGGGTTTTTTTTGTTGGGGAGAGATAGAAATATATATGTATAGTAACCATTTTGGCATGAATAAATCATTCTAACTTAAATCTCTTAGAAATTCTGAATTTCACTTTCAAGACAAAGTAGTATGAATTAACCAAAGGGCATGTTTTCCTACCACAACTCTTTTCCTGCTAATCTTGACAGTGGAAATTATTCAAGGAGCATCTCTTTAAATTAAACCTCCCAATTGCCCTCCTCATCTGGTCTCCTCCAGATTCCTGAAGTTTGTGTCTTTCATATGGTACATCCTACATGTGATCCTGGTTTGTGAAAGGCAGGGAGCTGTAATAGAAAGAGCCCCAGAACTGAAGGCAGTTAGAACCGATACTTAAATCCCACCTCTGACATCTATTAGCTTTGAGCCTTAGTTTCTTTTTCTATAAAATTGAAATAAAACCCATGACACCTACTTCACAGGGTTCTTATGAGGATAAAAATATTGTATACATACATATATCATCAACTACTGTTATTTCAAAACTGGAGAGGACTACTTCAGAGATATCAGGTCCCCTATTTAGATAAAATCTACATTATCCAATGGAGGGGAATCTATAGGAAAGGTTTCTTTCTTGATTGTGGTTTGAACTAGATATCACTACTGAGGAGTCTCTTCCAACTTAGAAGAACTATTATTTCTATTATTTTCCTTAGCCTCTGTATCTAGTAGATGATAGCCAAATAGGTACAAACTTGGAAAAGTCAGAAGGTGTCACAGAAAAGTTTCTAATCCACTTGTCTGACTCTATGGAGTTAAGGGGAGGCAACTGAGAGAGAGAATGGCGTAAAGTATAAGCGGAGGGTAAGGTAAGGAAGGGGCCATATGTAAGTAATATAGGAGGATGGCAAATTTGGAAGGTTTCTGCTCTTAGAATTTGGCTGTAAGACATCCTAGGAGTACACGTATGTCTGTGTGTGAATGTCATTATTTCAGAGGCTTTTCTGATTTGCCTTCATTTTCTTCAAGTTCTCACTTGCCTTCTATAAGCATTTGCTTCCTCTGACCCTGAAACTATTGGGACTTATACAAAACCTGAGGACTTGCTGGTGCCCTGACATTTTACCCAGCTGTCATCCTTGAGTATTTTGTGGTAGAGCATTATGGTAACGTTTGTCTAATTTTTCTTTTTTTTTCTTGAACAAATGCAAAAGGTTACAAGGAGCATCTTAATCCAGTGTTTCTGATGACCAAGTTGAATATCCAAAGTTAATTCAGGCAGAAAAGTTGACATCTATTAATTTTCAGGCAATGTTAAAGAATTAGAAGTTAGCCCCGGCTTGGCAAAAAAAAAAAAAAAAAGGAATTTTATTTTGAGAATTTTTTTAAATCTCATTTGTTTCTTATCACCATTACTAGGGCTTCTTCTGTCCATGCACCCAAACTCATTATCCTTTATTTTAAGGTTTTTTTAAGGAAATTAGCTTCCCCCCTCCCCCTCCTTTATAGACTTTCCTCTGATATGCCTGTCTATTTCCTCAAACGCTTTTGGGTATAAGAAAGTGGTATATAAAAAAGCCTAGTGTGAGATTAAATCAGCTCTGGAGATGCTGATTAATGTGTATACCATAACAAGTGGCCAAAGATCTGCCACACCCCTTCCCTTATCTTCAGCACACATTTTTCCTGCCTGACAGGTAATACCAGGTAAAAGGTAAGTTAGAACTGAACAAGCACATTAGAGCTTGGAAAGCAAGGATGCTATGCTAGGGACTCCACTGGACTCCTTCAGGCATGGGCCATAAGTGGAGTGCTCCCAGAAATATATAGGAAATAGTCCTAAAAAGCCCACAGGCAGAATTGGTCATCAAGGCTAAAAGTCCCCAAACAATTGGGGCCCTGTGATTGCTCACAACTGCCAGACACTTGACAAATCATCCAGATACTTTCTTAGTTATCTTCCCAATTCTGATGGTATGTCTCTTGCCTTCCTCCTGTTTGATGGGGATGATAATAACCACCCTTTTGAAGTTTATAAAGTTTCCCCCCCTCCACAACAAACCAATGACAAAGATCATAAAACCTCTACAATTTAAAAGATGATCTTTAAGAATTGCAGCTGAAAAATTCATCACCTTGAAGTAAACCTGATGATAATCATCCCCCAAATGAGCTAGACGCATCCTTGTATATTTAGTGTTTCCCCGAGTCCATTTTCTTATCGTCATTTTATAGCTAACTAAACTGAAGCTCAGAAAGGTTTAGTAATTTTCCCAAGGTCACACAGCTAGGAAGTATCATAGTCAAGAGCTGGGGGCTTCAGGAAGTCAGGGTGCCTGACTCAAAGACTGTTTCCATGATGTTATTTTGCTTTTCTACAAGCTAACTGTCTCTCTTTTCAAACACAAGCCATCTTGGTTCTTCCCCAGCTAACTTCATACCTCATTAGCCGTCCCATCCACCATTCCACAAGGAATATGGGGCTATTTACATTGTTCATATTCTCACAGCAGATTGGGTCCAGGATAAATGGGGGAGGGAAGAATAGATAGAAAGAGGTTCATCTCAGGCAAATGGAAAGAGTATACAACCTAATCACTATTCATTGTCTCAAAACGGACTTGATTCTTCCCTTTCTCTATATATTTTACCCTTTTCATTAGTCACTTTATCAGGAATAGGCTTGTGAAAATGTTTAACAAGTAGCTTGCCACAGGAGAAAAAGTATATGTAGGATACATTTTCTCTATCTCTTTCTTAGGTTTATATCAGTGATTCCCAAAGTGGGCACCACTGCCCCCTGGTGGGTGCTGCAGTGATCCAGGGAAGAGGTGATGGCCACAGATGCCTTTATCTTTCCTATTAATTGCTGTTAAAATTTTTTAAAAATTAATTTCCAGGGGGCTAAGTAATATTTTTTCTGGAAAGGGGGCAGTAGGCCAAAAAAGTTTGGGAACCACTGGTCTAGACAATCAACAACAACAACAACAACAAAACAATAAATCAAGCCTACAATGATTTGTAGGTATAAATACTCACTCTGAAAATTTAAGTCAATTCTCAAAAGTCAGTCTGAGGTAGCTCTAGCACATGACTATATTACATGTGCCCTTGCATCTTATGAGGATGAAGATATATAAAAACATGACAAAGGGCAACTAAGTAGTAGAATAGATAGACCCGAGTTCAAATCCAACCTCACATGCTTACTATGGGACCATGAGCAAATCATATTAATCTCTGTTTGCCTCAGTTTCTTCATCTGCAAAATGGGAGTAATAACAGCACCTATCTCCCAAGGTTATGAAGAAAAAAATTAGATAATATTTATTAAGTGCTTTGCAAACCTTAATGTACTACATAATTCCTGCCTATTATTATTGCTTACTACTTGAAATTATAAGATTCAAACCTACTAAGAATATCCAGTCTCAATGAGCATCAAAACTTGGCACCTAAAATCTGAATGAATTTTGTAGTTTCTAGACTTTTCCACTAATAACCAGAAGCTGAAATTAGATCCCTATCAGATCTGGGAAAATTTCAGTTGAACCAGTCTCCTTCTATTCAGTTCTTTGGCATTCCCACTGTTCTCATCAAGAAACTGAATCCAGGCCAGACATTTACTGACTGGCCACTTTAGTGACTTCTGAAATGAAAATTATTTTAGTTTCAGTGATCATCATTCTAATTGATACAACCTTCCTCTCTCTATTAGCAAAGTGACTAGGACTAGAGTCTAGTGATACAGACAGCTAGTGATAAACTAGTTTATGAAGAACCCTAGAAATTATAGCTTGTGTATGAATAAGGTCAAGAACCTAACTCAAATCTATCCAGGAATTCTATGGTGCCATTTGGGCATCATTTGGAATTATTTGGAACCCAAAAACTGAGTTGTTAAGGTATAACTTATTTTACTTTAAAAACACAAATAAATGTTTTCACTATCACAGAAAGGCAAGAAGATGCCAAATTCCCATAATAACAAATGCAAAAAAAAATTTTAATTGAATCAGCACACTACCACATATCCTCAGTGAATAGTTGAATATCTTGGAAGCTAAAAACCGAAATCCAGGTCTTTTATAAGTTGGGAGACAACATTCCTTAGTGAGAATCCTTAACTAGGACAGGTGGACATTTTTTGTTATTTTCATCATTATCATCATGTCAGCACCAGAAAACTGGTGACTGGGTGATGAATTTTTTCAGCCACAGCAATGAACAATGACCATCTATTAATGCAGAGGAGGGCTGCAATCTTCAATGGTGACACTGACAAAATCGCATGTATTTGTATTTATTTTTGGAGGATAGTTAAGGAAGAGGACCTGTGAACTCACTGGTCTAGGGAACCTCTCTAGTAAGGACACTCCTTCCAGCAATGAAGAATGGACTGAAGGTTTAGAGTTGTATGGGACCCTGAGAATTTAAGTAGCTAGCTAATCCAGGATCACACAAACAGAATACGTGTCAGTAGTGAGACCATGACCAAGCTCTTCCCAACTCCCAGGCTGACTCTCATCTATACTGCCTCTAGTATTTTAGACTTGAGATCTTTGAAGCACAATAATAATGCTTTGTAATAATTTGTATAATATTTTAAGGTCTGTGAAGCACTTTTTTCAAAACAATCCTGAGAGAGGTAGGTAAAACATATATGATGATCTCTATTTTTATAGATGAGGAAACTAAGAATTCAGAGAAATTCAGTCTCATGACTAGTGTCAGAGTCAGAACTCAGATCCAGGTATACCGGTAGCAAGGGAAATCATAACCATGCCCTGCTTCCCATACTTGCTCCAGTTCTTATCAGAATGGCCATCAGCTGAGGAAAAATTTAAAGGTTGTGTAATTCTGAATTAGATGTAAAGACAAATCATAGAATACATAGATAAAAAAGAGCCATGGTTTAAAAAGCCATGTTCTTTGAACTTCTTCCACCATCTTATATATTTAGCTCAAGAATTGCCTGGATCAGACAGTTTACAACAATGTAATTAAGTGTTTGCTTCACATTTCTTTCTTTTTTTTCTATAGAGCTACTGATATAGATTTGTGGTTTCTTTTTAATGCCTAGTTAATTGTGTGATATACTGAGAGGGAACCTGTTGATGTGGTTAAAGAAGGGTGGGAAAAATAAAGGTTAAGGTTTCTTGTGAATCTGTCACATTTGGGAATTGAGGACCTTCTAATATTACTGCCCTCAAACTATGGACCACTTCAAATGACATCATTAGGATTGTCTTATAGGGCTGAAAACATTATCCTTTTGTAACTTTATTTACTTTTGGTTCTAATCATCAAATCTCTTCGGTGATTTTTGGGTCTGTTTTTACCACCAACTTCATTAAAAAGCAAAATAAAATTTATTTGCAGAATAGGAAATGTACCATTTTTATGGTTGTATAACTACTTTTGAAAGTATAGACTAACTAAATTTCTACTGGGTTCGCTAACATTTTCTTTGCTAATTAATTTCATAGCATTGGTAGATTTTAAAACACATTTCAGGGGGGGAGCTGGCTGGCTCAGTGGATTAAAGGCCAGGCCTAAAGATGGGAGGTCCTGGGTTCAAATTTGACCTCAGATACTTCCTGGCTGAGTGAAGCTCCATTTCCAAACACCAACTGGATTTGCTGTTTGACATTACAAACTGGATGTGCTGTAGACACTCAAAACTCAGCATGTCCAAAACAGACCTCATTATCTTTTCCCCTCAAATTAACCCCTCTTTTTAACATTCTCAGTTATTGTCAAGGACACCACTATCTTTCTGATCTCCCAGATAAAAACCTATGAGTCATCCTCAACTCCTCACTTTCCCTCACCTGCACATAACTAGTTGCCAAGACTGTCAATTCTACCTCTACATTTTCTCCAGTATTCATTCCCTTATCTCTACTTCACACAAACACCACCTTGGTTCTGTTTTTCATCAACTAGAACTTGGACTATGACAGAAGTCTCCTAATTTATCTCCTTTACTTCAGATATCTCCTTTCTCCATTCTATCCTCCCTCCATTCAGTTGCCAGAATGATGTTTCAAAAAGGTAGGAGGTCCGATCAAGTCACTAATTTGTTCACTAACCTCCACTGGCTCCCTATTGTCTCTAAGGCCAGTTATAAACTTCAGGTACAACCTGGCTTCAATTAATTTTTCCACAAAATCTTCTTAGCCAAACTGTCTTTCTTGCTCTTCCTTACACGCTATTTCTTGTCTCGGTGCAGGTTGCATTCTCTTTATTTCCCTCAGCTCCGTTCTTGGAATACAAGCTCCCTCTTCACCCTCACCTCTTAGAATCCTTAATTTACTTCAAAATTCAACCCAAGGGCCATGCTTTACATGAACTTCTTCCTGATCCTCATTATTATTATTAGTGTTTTCTCCTACCTCTGACAAATTACCTTGAAATTATTTTTCATATGTTTTATCTATACATTTTGTCTTCCTCAAATAAGATGTAAATTCTTTGAGTGCAGGGCCTATTACATTTTTTTCTCATCTGGAGCCCTTAAAACATGAAAGTGTTTCCTAAAAGCTTGTTGACAGGTATGGGGGAAATTGCAGAGGGGAAAGAGCCAACTGAGAGACAAGTCAGGTCTAGATACATCCAAATATACATCGATGACCTTTTTCAGCAATTCTTCCTTTTTATTTATAAAACCTAGAAGTGCAAAATCAGTTTTTACTTACAACTGTGTTAAACACTACCTGCCTGCCCTCTGAACCTCACTAGTCCCTGAATGAGGTCAGCTTGTGACGGTCTCCATTTCTATAAGCAATTCTGTCATTCAGGCTAACAGCAGTGATTCACTCCCAGGAGGCAAAAATGACTCGATTGTTGGACTTATTGACTCCAGGGAGGGCAGCTACTCTATCATTACCATAGAGTGCAAACAACCTGAGATCTGTGTTGGTCCACTTAAAATTACTATTTGCTGTGAAGGATTGGCAAAGCAATTCTTAAAATGATGGGGGTGAAAGTCAAAGAATCCCCATTATGAGCTTTTCCGTAGCTTTAAGCAGGAGTAAGTAGTAGGTGACTCTCTCTGAGTCTGACCCATTTACTTACCGTTTGTTCACTTGGCTGTATTAGTATACTGTAACTGACTGTATTACCAGTAGGAGAAAATGCTAGATTTTAATGGACAACTTTGTCATGGATGGAAACTGCACCCCAATATAATAAATATGTTTTAGAATCCACATACCTCGAGGAGCAATGGCTAAAACCGAAGGCTCTGGTTGAAGGCAATGTCCAAAAATAGCTTCAGCAACAACCAAGTGGCTGTGCAAGTCACACACCAGAGGATCTACTTGGAAAAAAACAAATAAATTTAATTAAATAAGCAACAAAATTATTTTCCTGTCTCTCTCTACTATTCTTGGTTAATATCCATGACATACTGATGTTGCATAATTGCTCTTATGGAATGCTGCTGCTCACAGCCAAAATGAGCTGCTTCTGCACAAAGTCAGGCAAACTGGTGTCCCCACAGAGTTATCTCCTAAATTATTTATACTTGCAACACTTTCACATAATGGCAGTTTTAAACTCAAACAAACAAAGCAAACCATACAACAAAGAAAGAGGACAAGGAGGTGCAGGGACCTTTTTCTCTTTCTTTCTGAACATCAGAAGATAGATCAGAAAGCCAAATAAGCACCATGGAATTTGGTTTCCTCTGAAAGTCTCAAGGCCTTGAAATCAGGTGATATCAAAGCTTTGGGGGAATTGTCAACCTGGATGAGAGATCCAAATATCTGCCTTACTTTCAGTGTGTGCCCAAATAGCAAACTTTTTTACTTTGCCTCTTTACTGGTCTTTCCCCTGACAAAAGCTTCTGTTCGATCCAAGCCTCCCTTTTGGCTTCCTTACAAAAAAAACAACAAAAAAAAAGAGGTTAAATTGTCAAGATGACACCAAAGAAAACAGATATTGGAAAAGTGTGCCACATTTAACTCTTCAGCTATGATTCTGGGGGTTTATGGCATTTCTTTCTACTGTCCACCCTACCTTTGGCATAATTCATCAAATACTTATCAACCTATAGACTCTACTGTTCACAGAAAAAGAAAAGCATTCTTCAAGAGGCAAACTAGATAGCCTATATATTTTTCATTAATTAAAAATCCTAATTCAATTTCAAATTGAAATGTACCACAACTAATATTAAATAATTTGACTAATGCATTTGCCCTGTATCTTTTTTTAATCTCCCAAGGGGCCTGAAATATTCTTTACACATAGTAGGTCTCAAATAAATATTTGATGAAAGAATAAATTACATCAATCAGCATTTATTAAATGCTAAGTATTTATGCTTGTTGGGGATACAAATACAATGAATGAGATAGGTCCTAATCACCAGAAGCTAACATTCAAATGGTGGAGACAACAAGGACAAAATAAATTCATAGAAAATAAATAAAAAAGAATTAGCAAAAAAATGCTAAGCCAATAATTATTATTATATAGATATTATATACATAAAGAGACATACATGTATATATATAAAATATATATATAAAATATATAAATATAGTTCAATACACATAGGTACAAGGTTTGTTCTAAAACTTTGAAGATATATATATATATATATATATATATATATATATATTTTTTTTTTAAGAATTAAAACTGAATTTTGGGACAGTGGAAAATAGTGGGCATTCATAGATTCATAGAATATAATGTTAATTGCTAAGCAAACATGAAACTGCCAATAGAAACTGAGAACTAATGTAGGATTTAGAGCAAGGAAGGAAATTAGAGGAGATAAGACCCTAGATGTTGAGTTGAGTCATCAGTCCAACTCCACTGTTTTACAAATTAAGAAAGTGAGACCCATAAAGAATAAACTACTGGCTCTAAGCATTATACAGGTAGGAAGTAACAGTCAGTTTTTGAACCCAGATTCAGACCCTAAGTCCATCACTCTACCATACCATGTTAGAACATTGCATCTAACTATCATTTTTAAAATGAGGAAACTAAAGATGGTGATTAAGTGATTTGTCTAAGGTCACACAGTAGGTAGCAGATGTAGAATTTGGAATGATATCCACTGTCTCTACCTTCAGTTCATTTTTCTATTTGGCTAAGCCTTAAAGACCATTTCACTTTAGAAAAATAACTATTATCTTTAATTTTTCATTTACACTGTTATTCTTTGTCTTTACAAATAAAAACCTAGGTCATAGCAATGAAGTAATCACAATGATTTCATGTTAATAGTCTTTCTGGAATAAATATAAATAGACACTCTATATACACATAAATGTGTTTATATATAAATATCTATATATAAATATGGAGGCCAGAAAATTCCTTTCTAGATATATATATATGTCTACATATCATAAAATATATATACATGTATAACAGGCACATAAATATATAATAGATAAGATACATATTAAGAACACATACTTATTATGTCATCAGGTAGAATAATTTGCTGGTCCTCATTTTTTAGTCTTCAGGAAAATAAGAATAGCACAATTTTTGTTATAAAAATACTTTTTAAATCAATCATATTTTGCTTATGGCCTCATACAAAGATCTTCACACACATATACACACATACAGCTTTCTCTCTCACTGCTCTGAATTTCACTTAAACTTGATTCACCCATAGGGCATTGCCCATAATCAAACCCACAACTAGTCAAGCCTTCCCTCTTTAATAGTCTAGTATTTAGCCCAGAAAGCTATCTAGTCCTTCAGACTTATACAACTACCCTGGGTGGGCTCCCATTAAAAAAAGAGAAATATACTGCTGTCAAGTAATCGTGCCAAACGATATCCTTCCTGTCTTCAGACCTGTCCTCATGATTTGTTTCCTCTGTGAGGTCTTCCCAAATTGATTCCTTTTTAGTCCAAAGAAGCAAGCTTTTCTAGAAAACCCTTTAGTATTGTACATACCTTTAGTCATAGCTAATTGTGAGGTCCTTGAGGATAAGGACCATATCTTTTCAGTTCTTACCCCATAGAGGACCAATAAAATTTACTGCATATTTAAAGCACTCTCCCAGTATTGACTTGCTGTCTACATAGTTAAGACAACCAAAGTGAGGTGTCTTGAAGGGAAGCTTGGTAGTGAGAATGACATATCTAGGGGTGTGTTGGACTAATTCAGAAGAGCCATTTAAAATTTTTCAGTGTGAGTGTTTACACCTCAGAAATCAGCAAACTCTATGAATCAGGGCCTTATTTATTATTATTATTTTTTAAACCCTTGTACTTTGGTGTATTGTCTCATAGGTGGAAGAGTGGTAAGGGTGGGCAATGGGGGTCAAGTGACTTGCCCAGGGTCACACAGCTGGGAAGTGGCTGAGGCCGGGTTTGAACCTAGGACCTCCTGTCTCTAGGCCTGACTCTCACTCCACTGAGCTACCCAGCTGCCCCCTTATTATTATTTTATCAGTTGTCTAAACAAGAAAGTGATAGGAGAATGTTAATAATCCACATTAGACTTAAAAGAAGGTCCTAAAAACATTTGGGGAGTAGGAGGGGAGTTCAGTTGTTAAATACTTATTAGCACATTGCTGCTCGTATCCCTATTTTTGAAGCAGAAATTATTTAAGCTCTCTATTTTTCTTGTCAAGTTTCTTATCTAAACACTTGAAAACTATGACCAGGACAACCAGGTGGTGCAGTGGATAGAGTATGAAACTTGGAATAAGGAAGATTCGAGTTTGAGTCCTGCCTCAGATACTTACTAGCCCTGTGATTCTGGGAAAGTCACCTAACCTCTCTCTGCCTCAGATTCCTCATCTGTAAAATGGGGATGATAATAATAGCATCCCCCTCAAAGGGGGATCAAATAAAATAGCACATATAAAGCTCTTTGCAAACCTTTAAGAGCTATAGAAATGCTGAGGCTATTTTTTTTTTTAGGGTTAAAGCTGATTTGACAATGTTGCAGATTTTCTGGGTCTCTTGTGATTTATAAAGATACATTTTATGTCTTTTATGATTATGATGAGGATAAAATTTTGTGAGTGATAATATTGGAAAGACTGACTATAACATCTGTGGGAGTTCCATAGGAATAGCAGTGTACTTACCTACTTGAGCAGCCTCTCTTAAACTTTTTTAAAGTATTGTTTTATCACTAAGAGGAGGAAACCCTTACTTTTTAACGTTTGCTCCTCGATTTTGATCAAATTACTCATTGTTGTTATATGAAAGCTTGAATAGCCAAAGGATTTTTTAAAACTTCTGGCAATAACATTTTCATAGCAATTTAATTTTTAAATTTTAATAATAATTTTAGGGTGATAGTATATGCCTGAAGATAATTGTAAATGACTTTAAATGAGCTTTTCGTGGATATTTTGTCTTACTAGCATCCTCTCAAATATTTATATGAGCTAGTTACGTGGCATTTGGATTCCATTATCCATATTTTTTTAAACCAATAGAAAATATATTATGTGTATGTAAGATGTAGATGTATAGAATGACATTTCCTATAATTTCTCCAACAGTTACCTATATTTTATGCAGGTGATTAATCTCAGGATTTTTCTTTTCTTTTCTTTTTTTTTTTTTTTTGGTTAAAAAAAACCCCAAATTTACTAATACCCAATAGCTTTCCTATTTACTATTCACTTTAAGTGTTGTTGTTTTTTAAAACAAAACAAAACCCTTAGCCTTTTAAACTAGGAAACCACCTACAACTTAGTAAAGACTAGGAGGGTTGAGAAAAGGGTCCTCAAAATATTGCCAATCTTCCCCACTTCTTTTCTGCCATATCCTTTCTTCTAAACCAGCAGGAGAACTGAAATAAAGATAAGAGCCTAGCCCATCCAAACACTTCAGGGAAACATCAATCTGATCTTTTTAACCTCCCCTGCTGATTTAGAGAAAGGAACCCAGCAAAGAAATGAAAGGGATAGGGGGATATTCACATGCATACCCCCTCCACCACAAAAAAAAAAAAAAAAAAAAAAAACCAACACCAACCCTTTTAGGTTGCTGATGCTGTGAGTTAGTTTGCCCCTGAGTTGAAGGACTGGGAATTCAGTACCATTTGTTTCACCACCAGGTTAGGGAAAGTGATAGCTTTTTCACCATAAAAGTCAATTTGAAAAGTAAAATATGGTTTAAAAGAAGATTACAGTTTGGGAGCCATCACACCTAATGGGAGTCTCTTTTAAATGGAACATTTTTTTTTAAATCCGTTCTAGTCTAATTTAGTAGCCACCACCTAGAGAAAATTTGCCCTTCAAAAAAGAAAAAAAAAAGATTGATTGCCCTGTGGTATTATTTAACAAGTCCATAGTCAGTCCTCTTGGATTTTCACACATATGGTGAAAAAAAAAATAACCTTTCATCTAAGTCACCATTAAACAAAAAAGTTATCATATACTAGCACAGATTAGGACTTCTATAATTTAATTGGCCACAGGCCTCCAAAAATAAGGCCTACAAATTCTTTGGATGAAAAGAAAATGAAAGGAGACCTAATAGAAATGACTGTGAGTGCTTTCTCACTGAAATATTCGTTTTTTTAAAACTCTATTTAAGGATTTTATTTATCTGTTTCAAGGGAATATACTTTGGAAAGGGGGTTATTAGAGGATTTGTTGGTGTCTTTTTTATTGACAATTGAAATTTATTTATTGATATACCACAGTGGCCTATTTTGGAGCCACTGAACCCTCATCGGGGATACTTTAAGAAGAGGATATAACATTCTTTTGCTATAGGCAGTTGGTCATACTTTATTATAGCCCCATAATACAGATAATTTGAGAGTGAGGAAGAAAAAGATGAGTTGGTCTCCAAATCTATTCATTTGCTCAACAAACATTTATAAAGTTTCTATAATGTGTAGTGCCCTGAGGTAGGCCCATGGGGAAGATACAAAGATTAATGAGTCATGTTCTCATCCATTAAAAGGATTTTGTTTATATCTATACCTTCAGCCCTAACCTCTCTCACTGTTCTTTAGTCCTATGTGTCATCCAAGTACCTATATGACAATATGGTGTGGAAAAACTAATACTGAGTTTGAAGCTCAGACATGCCACTTACTACCTGAATAACCCTAGGCAAGTCACGGGGATTCACTGAGTCTCAGTTTCCTCACCCTAAAAATAAGAAGATTGGACAAAATAGTCTCTGAGGTCTCTTCTGAGTTAAGATTTATGATCCCTCCAAGAATCTTGGTACTGGAATATTTAATATATTAAAATATCTTAAAATAAAATATATCTTATATATCTTAATATATAAGGTACCTTATATATTAATATCTCAAATAGTAATATATATCTTACCTTAAAATAAAAAATAAAAAATCACATCTTTACCCTATACCTTCACCACTCACCAAAAAGAGATCCTTTCCTAATTTTTGCATTGTTTTTAATTCTATTTTCATCTTTCCTGGTATCCAGTTTGTTTTTTTAAACCTTCGTTTTCTTTTTTAAAAATGTTCTATCTTTTTGTTCCCTACATAGCCAGTTCTTCACCCAATTCAGAAATATTCTTTCTCTGTCACATCTTTGGAATTTTGCTGCTCTTTTTAAGTTCTCTGCCCAAGGTTTTTGTTTGGGTCACCATCACATCATCCTCACTCCAATCATAAAAACTAATGAAAAAAATCTTCCTCAGACATACTTTTCTTTATGTGACTCAAAAGTCTACAGAGACCTGCATTTGAATCATTTTAATCTAAACTCCTGAGCTTGGCATTTAATAGGCACCACAACTAGTCTCTTTGCTAAACTGTGATGCCTTGTAATAATGACAATACAAAGATAGATTATGGCCAGGGCAGAATACAGTGGATCTATCTGTCCACTCATTTGGGACAATATACCTCTATTTCTCTAGCCTTTGATTTCAGTAACTTTCTTGGCCAACAAATCATTCTATTGACTCATATTGAGTTCATAGTCCACTAAACCACCTCTTTCCCCTGCTTCTGCTCGTAGATGCCTTTTCTTCATGAATTGTTGTCTCTCCGTTCTGCACTTGTATAATGTTTCTTTGACTCCAAGTGTAGGACTTCATATTCATCACTATTACATTTTGTCTTATTCAGGCAACTGAGCATTCTGCCCTATAGAAATAATTTTGCTTCTTGACTCTGTCCTGTAATGCATTAACTATACCTCTCAGTTTGCAGTCATTTGAAAAACTGAAAACTATGTTATCTGGGCCTTATTCCAAATAATTAATAAAAGGGGAAAAAAGCTGAAGACTATAGTTCCTAGAACATTTTATATCTATAAGATGTCTATTGTCTCCACCACAATATTGAAGCTATTCTTTCAGAAGGCACTAATTGCCTCCTTATCATGGAAACCAAAGTCCTCTTTTGGTATTTAATTCCTCATTGTCCTTGCTCCCAACTCCACCCATTTTCTGGCTATCTCCTATGCCTGGAGTTCTTTTCTTCCTCATCTCTTCTGGCATTCTTCAAATCTCAACTAAAATCTCACCCTCTGTGAGAAACCTTTGCAGTCCTTGCCTTTCTTCCCAACCCCACCCCCCTTATCACCCACCCCCACCAACTATAAAGGCTTCTCAGAGATTGTCTCCAAGTTATTTTGTGTATATTTTTTTTACATACCTATTTCCATGTTCTCTCTCCTTAGCCCCCATTAGATTGTGAGTTTCCTGAAGGCAGAAGCTGTTTTTATGTTTCTTTAGTAAGTGGTTAATAAATGCTTGATAACTTGACTTACTCTCTATAGCTAAAATGTTATCATTGATTATCCTTTCATTATTGATGCTCTTTTTTTCCATATCTTATCTGACACTGCACTTTTATCATTCTCTTCCTATCTGTCTTACCATTTCATATCTGACTGTTTCACTTGTCTTTCCGCCACTACATAAATAGAAACATCCTCCAAGATTCTATCCTTGGGCTTCTCTTCTGTCTTGGCAAATTTGTCTACACTTTGCTGTTGTTTAGTCATTTCAGTCTTTTTGTGACCCAATTTTGGGTTTTGTTGGTCAAGATACTGGAGTCATTTGCTATCTCCTTCTCCAGCTTATTTTGCAGATGAGGAACTGAAGCAAACTGGGTTAAGTGATTTGCCCAGGGTCATGTAACTAGTAAGTGCCTGAGGTTTGATGCCACCTCTGGAAGATGAGTCTTCCTGACTTGAGGCCAGGAACTCTATCCACTGGTGCACCTAGCTGCTTTCCATTTACATTTTGACTTTCATTATAAACTTTATGGAAAGATGCCCAAATTTCTCTCTCCAGCTCTAACCACTCTTCAGAGATCAAGCCCCATGTTCCCAACTCCATGTTCAAGATGCCATTTGATGTCCCAATTACAATCAAATTTAATATGTACAAAACTTAGCTAATAATCTCCTTCACCATCACCTCCAGAAGGGGGAAGGAACCCTGCCTTTCTCTTTGATTCTTTTTCTGATGATAGCACCATTATAGCCCCATTTACTTCTGATCTTTTTTTTTCCCATCACTTCCTATGTCTAACCAAATTCCAAGCCCTGTAAGTGTCTCTTGCACCCATTCCTTCCTTTCTATTCTCACTGCTACTCCCCTAGATCAAAAGACATAATATTTGTAAAGCACTTAGCATAAGGCCAGTCACATTACGTGCTTAATAAATGCATGTTATGTTCCTTCCCTTTCCCTCTGATTCATCAGCTCTCACTTAGACTATTTATTGTAATGGATCTAGCTGGTCCTCATGATTACATTCTCTCTCCTCTCCAAAACATCTTGCTTGTGTAATCTTTTTTAAGCATAACTCTCATCATTTTTACTCATGATTAAAAACCTTTGATGAATCCTCACAAATTCAGTGTCTGGGATTTCAGGGCACTCTGCATACTTTTACGAAGTTACTATTTCACACTACTCCCCTTCAGATATTCTTATTTATTGAACTGAATTAAATTTAAAGTTCAACAGCTTATTTTATTTTATTTTATTTTATTAAAAACTCTAACCCTCTTTCTTAGAATCAATAGTGTGCATTGGTTCCAAGTCAGAAGAGTGATAAGGGCTAGGCAAAAGGGTTAAGTGACTTGATCAGGGTAACACAGGTAGGAAGTGTCTGTGGCCAGACCTGAACCTAAGACTTCTGACCTCTAGGCCTGAATCTCAAACCACTGAGCCACCCACTGGTCCCCAACAACTTCAAAAATTAGGAGCAAGGGGCAGCTGGGTAGCTCAGTGGATTGAGAGTCAGGCCTAGAGATGGAAGGTCTTAGGTTCAAATCCGGCCTCAGACATTTCCCAGCCAAGTGACCCTGGGCAAGTCACTTGACCCCCATTGCCCACCCTTACCACTCTTCCACCTAGGAGCCAATACACAGAAGTTAAGGTTTAAAAAAAAATTAGGAGCAAGATGAATTTCATTTTGAACTCAAAAGATATTGCTATACTCACTAGAAAATCAAGGAATATTCAGTGTTATCTTGATTTAACCATCTTCTTTATGTTTTTGCCATGGAGATTGTTGGCTATATTGTTTTTGTATTTTCTTAGATATCTCTATCATCTTCAGTAAAGGAAAATAGTCAATATTTGGAAATAACAAACATATTTACATACAAAATAGGAGAGAAGTTTATACCAATCAGAATAAAATCTATTTTCAGAAATCTTCAAAATGGATTAAAAATATACCATCAAAAGAAGCAGAAAATAGAAATAAAATAACCCAGAAAACGAGATTCTGGCAAACCTCAGGTAGAGGGTGTCCCTTAACATCTCTGGGTTAGAATAGATCAGGGTTCTCAAAATATGGTCCAGGGACTCATGGGCACCACAAACAGTTTTCATAAAAATATTAAGAAATTTTCACTCTTAATATGGTAAATATTGATAGATATAGTCCACATAAACAAAAAGCTCATTGGGAATTCCTCAATAATTTATAAGATTGTAAAGTAGCTCCGAGAACAAAAAGTTTGAGAACTGTTGGCTCAGATGATCTCCATGTTCTTCTTCTAACTCCATGCTTCTATGTATCTTAAGACCAGAAGACATCTGTTTTCCTCTCTTCGACAAAAGAAGATTCAATTCCTTTTGAGTTTTCAAAGAATTTATTTACTTATTTTTTCGATATTCATTCATCACTGGTAGGTCAGTAGTAAGTTTTAGAAAAATAATTGGCAAGAAATGTAGGTTGATTTTTTTAAAAAAATGCTGGCAGTAAATTCATGAAGCATATCTTCTAGCACACAGAAATAATTTTCTACCTTTCATACAAAGCTTCACTGACCTGGCAGGTTGATCCTCTTGAGAATATGATAATGAGCATGAGGCCATATTCTTAGCAAGTGAGATGTGGGTAGCTTATTTGGTAATTTCTCCAAAGGTTATTCAAGAAGGCTTTTGTCAGTGTAAGTTGGTGATAACAAGACCAGCATTATGGAAACCAATGCTTTGACTACTTTGGGATCATTTTTGCTAACCTATTTTAATACACTTTCTTTAGTTTTTAAATGATCAAAATTATTATAGGGGGACAGACATATAATTTCATCAGTATATGGAAATCACTTCTGGTGTGGAAACTCCCTCCATTGATGTAAAACAAAAATCCAGCTGTGCTTCATACACTTTGAAAATTGCTTGGGAGAGCAAAAGGCTTGACCATAGTCACACAGCTAGCATATGTCAGAGAAAAAGGACTTGAATCCAGCCCCTAATACCAAGTGCCCAATATGCCACTGTCTCTCTAGATATAATGAAAATTATATTAAGATTAGACAGATCAAATTACTAAATGGGGTCTATTCTGTAGCAATTGGTTGGGAGGGGGGAGACATTTTCCAGACTAATTATTTTTTCTCTTCAATCTGAATATTTTAATGACAATCGAGGGGAGGAAATGGTTGAAATTTGGTCAATTTCCTACAATGAGTAGGTCAATGGCTCCAAAAATAGAAGCTTACTTAGGGTAAAATTTGCTGTCAGGAAAAATGGAATGTTCTTTCTGAACTCAGGAACTGGTAGTTCATGTGCAGCTTGGTTGTAGATGGTTGCTACAATAAGGCTCCTTTCATACAGGTGTGTTTATGCCCCAGGCTTGCTGGCCAGAGTCCATTCCATTTACAGAAGCTGAATTAAACAATAACTACCGCATTGCAAAAGGGGGGGGGGGAGTGGGAGGGAGGAAAAGGTGAGCGTCAAAGGAGATGCCTGAGAGCTTTGTTAGGGCCAAGAAAAACCCTGTTTCAGTTGTCAGAGCTTGTTGATGTTGCAGGGAACGGCACTTTTTTTTCTCCTGGATTTTGTGGTTCTGCCTTAGGAAAGAAAGTAAAATAGAACGGAAGAACAAAGTCCTACTCTATAAATCAGCAGCTGCTCCTTGCCAGATCAAAGGAGTGACATTTTTGCTCCTGGACTACTTGTCCACTTGAGGGCTTGACAGGCAGCTAACAGCTGGCCTGCTCTACAGTCTAGAAGAATCAGCCTACATCTTCTTCAGAGCGGATGACAAGCTAATCAGAGATATATCCATAGCACAGGGCATATGAGTGCACCTTGATCTCTTCAAACACATCTAATACATAATTGCTAAACAGCTCAGTGCATTTTTTTCCTGGCAAGTTAATGCTTAGGTAGTTTCCACTGAGAAGTAGGATAGAGAATTAATACTTCCATCAAAGGTGAGCATAAAAGTTAAACAGATGCTAAATTCATCAGGATTGTCTCCTCTTAGGGCGAATTAGTAAATGACGAAAACTTAATAGCAACTCTCAAGAAACGTTTGTAAGTGACTGTCAGGTGACTTAAGTGGTTGAAAAATCCAGTCAGCATGTAGTAGCCAAACAAATGAACAGGTTTGGGAATTAAGGATCCATTTGGAAATGGCTTATGGTGTTTCCTGTTGATAGGCCAAAGCAAAATTGCCATGTTCCTTTGGTATTGGAGAAAGAGACTGTTTTCAGAACCTCCCATAAGCGGTAGGGATATGGACTTGGAATTTAAATATCAATAGTAAAACTTTCAAAGTAATTCAGTTTCTAGGTGATTCTCATCATCAATAAATCAAGTACAGGTCTGAAGTAACATGCTATATCTTAAGTCTATTGACTTAGCATTTTATCTTTAAGTGGATAGATCCTATTTGTGAAAAGCTAAGAAAATCTGTGTTTCTTTTCCTTGAGTTTCAAGTAACTCTAAAAGATTGTCTTTAGAGTTTATGAATAATCTGATGACATTCTAAAAGAGTAATAGCGCTTCAAAAATCGTAACTGCTGTAATGTTTTGTTATGTGCCATCAGATGTGATTAAATTAATGGAATAGTGTTTATTGTTACTCAGTATTATAAATGAAACAAAATATAACTTTTATGTAGTTTGAAATTTCTCCAAAGCTATTGCCCATCCCCTCCACCCTAAAAGCCACATTGTTAATTATGTAAGGCGTGCAAGTATGTACCCTAGTTGTATCAACCTACCAGCAATACTTTACTGATCTGGCTTTACCTCCAGGAAGTTCATACCCATGTAATAAAATGAATGAAATCGTTATAAACTGTTCTAGGCCTAGGGCAAGTGAGTAAAATGTTGTAGATATATAGAAAGCATGTGCATTAAATTTGATTTGAGCAAACAAGTCTGGCCCTGTGCATAGGCAGATTTAGGTGGCAACCTATTCACTTAGAATCTGAGGGCAATGAAAAGTCCATCTGCTCCAAATATCTCCCTTCCCACCTGCCATAGTATTTGAAAATCCCACCATCAGAGTTACACAATCCAGTTTGAATTAAGACATTGTGAACAAAATGCCACTGATGCATTACATGAGTGTTGCCTTGAAGCTATATCATTAGTATGGAATCTTAGCACTTCAAGGAGCCTCAGAGATCATCCAGTCCAACTCCCTCATTTTACACATTTTGAATCTAAACCCCCGAGTGGTTAAATGACTTGCCTCACATCATAGGCAGCTTGCTAGGTCAACAGGAGTTTGCTTATTGGATTGGTTAACTGTCCCCTCTGAAAAAACACTGTCCTTTTTAAAAACTTTTTTTAAGGTAGCAGGAGGCAGGTAAATTTTAAAAGAATTTAGGAGAAAGCCAGAAAAGTCAGACACATGGCATTGAGAAAGGAAGTTAGGGCCAAAGGTTGTGGAATTTAGTAGAAGAAAAGTCCAGGCATTCCAAAGGTTTGTAGGCTCTGGGAGTTCAAGATAGGAACAGACAGAAGAAGAATGCTGAATGAACAGGTAAGGGACAATCAAGGACAAATGTTTAGGGTAATAGAAGATATTCAGTTGTAAAGGAACTTAAAGCTGATCTTTTGAGGTCTCCCATTTTTTGCCTTCTTTACAATTTTATCTGGCCTACTTTATTAGTAGATATTCCATCTAATGAGAGTGTGTTCAGAGATGTTCATAGATTTGTGATGTTGGCTAGCAAAATGTCTTTATTTCCTCTGGTCTTTTAAGCAAAGAGATGGAGATCAAAATATCACTGGTAGGAGTCAAAATACCACTGGTAGGATCTTAGGTAAGTCAGTGTACCTCTACATACATTAGTTAACTCCTCATTCTTTTAACTTGTAGACTGGTTATCATCTATATTGGTGGAGGGAATTCTCCACTCTGAAAAAAAAACAACAAAACTGTGGCATAAATAAAGTTTTATGTACAAACCTAATGTTGCAACATTGTCATTCTGAACTCATAGAAATTATTTAAAGCTTGTGGAAATAACATTAGGAGGTATATATCATCCCCATTCATCTGTCTTATGGGTACATCAACTACTTGTCTAAGAAACCCCACTGTCTAGCCATTGATGTAAAATGGGTTTGCAACATAGCCAGTCATTCATGTGTCTGAGCACTCCTTTCAAAGCATTAAACTTGCTTAACTGATTTAGTTATTTTAATGCCTTCTTTGGAAAAGTCTCACTCTTAGCCAGAAACACAACACAGAGAGAATTGCTTTCTTATGATCTTGAGGGAGAAAAAATGAGGAAACCTAATAACTGAATTACCTATATGTTGGTGGAAGGAAGGAAGGAAGCAAAGAAGGAAGGAAAGAAGGAAAAAAAAGACAAAAACTTTCAGTTGCCAGGATTGAAGTATCTTTCTTGGAACTTTCAAGTTCAGGCTTTGCAAATGAGACCCCTATGTGTGAATATTTGTGGTAGATGAGTGTGAAGGTGCTTTTAATTTGTGAAATGTCAAGATCTAGATTGTGTACCTGCATCACCCCCCCCAGTTTATTGGATATCCCCTCTTTAAGTCAACAATTAAGTTCTACCTATTTACCCAACCCTTCCAATGAAAATGATTGCAAGTCTTAATATTCTTGACTGAGGAGAATCTTCAGGCCTGGAAAAGTTCCAGGTGACAGCACTTTGCCTTGCATTTTCTTACAAAAGGAATGCTGCCTAGAGGAATTGGTTACCAGGTGTGGCATAGAGTAAGTGAACCAGAAAGAAGGGATTTATCAGCCATTTAAAGGGGGGGTGGAGAAGAAAAAAGAAAAGAAACCAAACAATCAGGTATGACACCCAAGCCTACTTCTGTCAGTCTGAAATATGCTTGGGAGTAAAAAATTCTTTAAAAGAAAAACCAGAGTGGTCAGATTTCAGTTGCAAAGAAGTATACAAAGCCAAGTAGTCTGTCTCTCCTTTAAGGAGGATATTGGTCTCAAGGAGATATTCCAAGAAAAAAGATGATTCTTAATGATATCCACTGGATTTTTTTTTGCATATTTGTTTCCTCTGGGGAAAATAATGGAGTAGAGAAGTTGGATTATTTTCAAATGTCACTACATTATAAGAACAGGTTCCCCTTAAAGTTAGTTATATTTTAAGTATCACCTGTATTGAAGTATCTTCTTTTCAGGTGAATTTTAGATGGAAAGTTTGCAGTCGTGCTTGCATCCTTAAGTTATATATTCAGAGTGAAATGTCTAGAATCTAACCAGAGACAATACAAATCAATGGAGCCAGTATATTTTAGGGTGCTAATTTTCTAAGTACTATACTCACAAATAGAATAATGTGTAGTTCTTAAAAAGACACCAGGTGCTAAGTCTCAGGACTTGTTGCATAAAAATTCTCTCACACACAAGCTACCCAAATCTCAAAATAGTTTTAGCAGCTGTTTGATACCTAAGTTTTAGGTATTCAAAAAAAATCTCACCTTTTAGGGATATAATATTTTCTTAAGATGGCAGTCTATCAAATTCTCACAACTTAATTATTATAAAATGACATTATGGAGTGTGTAGAGCACAATGAATTTTTAAATATTGAATAAAGAGGAAACTTAGCAATCTCTTGGAATTGATGGGACTCTTTTTTTTTTTTAAGTTGGGTGAAGCCTGATACATTTTGGTTCCTTGGATGCCTTGAACAATTTTTTAAATGTTTTGGGTTTGGCAAAATCCAAAAAAGTTTTTGCCAAGACCCTCTCTTCTTATTTGTAAAACCTGTGTGAAATTCAAGTATAACTTAATCCATATGTGTCTGATTCATTTACACTTAACTCATCAAAATGTTATTTTGTAAGAATCATTTAATGTCCAAGAAACCTTCTAAGCTCTCTTTAAATAAGCCTTTTGTTTCTGACCCACTAAGTTGAATTTTTCCATGTGAATGAAACTGGAAAGGTCCAAGTCCAATAGTTTGCACATTAGAACCTACAAATTTTACAAGGAATCTAAATGGATAATCATCTACTATTACTAATCCAGTCTAATAGAATATCTATTTTTTGTTGTTACAATATAAAAAATTGCTTCAAATAGACCAGAGGAAATGGAAAAAGTTTGCTTATCTGTCATAATTCTATAAAATGATTATGGACAGAAATGTCCTTTTACCAATATTAAACAAATTAAAATCAGACCTAGCTTGGGGGAAAAAATAATTCAGATGTACTGAAAACTTTGGTATGTTTTCTGGTAGAAAGACTTCTGGCTCCCATGGCAACATTGAGGGTTTTTTTAACATGAAAATTTCCTTCTAATGAGCAATTCATATTATTGCTAGTTATTTTTTTAAAACCATCTGCAATATTTATAAGTGATCCTTTGATCAAGAATTTCAGCTACCTCAATAGTTTATTTTTTAAACACTGTGAAATCTTGGAAAGATGGTAGAATTATGCATCTAGACTGGAATGGTGATAGGAATAAATCATATCTTCGGGGAGAAACAATTTTGGAAATTCCAAATGGGATCAGTGGGCAACACTAAAACTTCCATTATCCTCTGGGAAAAAAAATAAGTTATGGATGAAATGCTTTGGAGATTTCTATTCATATATGTTGAGCAGAAGTAGGCCAATTGAGGCCCCCAAAAAAGCCACTGCCATAACTTCTAATGAACATCAAGTCCATGCCATGGTAACTCGCTGAAAATGTAATCCTGGAGTGGCATTTCCAAGTTCAGCGTGCCTATAAAGACCTGCTAGGACACAGAATGCTTTTTTAATGTTCTGTATTGTTGTGTAAACCTCATTGAAAAACCTTTTGAGCAGACCCCCGTTTTTTTTTTTTTTTGACTAATGTAAACATTCTGAGGAGTATCCAAAGAAATGACCTTTAAGTGAACCTTTAACCTTCCCCTTAATTATTTGTTTGAAGACAGTGTGGAGTTCTCCTGCTGAGAACTAAGAACCATGATGCCTTGCTGCTCAGTGAGTGAGGGAGTGTTTTGGGGAACTGGAGAGAGAGAGACATAAATAAGGGAACAACTACCAGATGTAAATAATAAAAGAGTAAAAGGGTGAAATTAAAAAGGGAAAAAATAGCAATTCGTTTTACCCAAGGAGTTGGAGCAAAGAAAAAAAACAAAACTAGGATTAGCAAGAAGCCCATAAAGGAGGTAAAATCTTGCCTTCTGAATAGTCCATTAGAAGCTTCTGGGAGAAGAGAAAACATTCTTATCTAGCTTTTCTGATAATCTCTATTGGCCTTAACTTGAGCTGATAAAAGGTGGCTGGGATGCAAAAGGTTCAGGTCACTTCTCTGTTGGCACAGCCAGAGAGGTGTTAGAAAGAGGTGAGAAATTGAGTTCCTATCTCTGACCCTTTGTCTTAGAAGAAGGGAAACCCTGCTGGAAGTCTTAGTGAGAGGGTCACTCAGATATACTGCAACCAAGCTGAAATCGCCACCAATATCTCAAGATAAACTGGAGAAGGAAGAGAGACCCAGATTCAACTCTCCCTTTGTTTTTAAGTTCTATCACTAAAGCTTTCCCCCTCAGCTCATCCAAAGGCATTTTTGACAACTGAGCGATACTTTCTTAAGGCATCAAGAAGTGCTTTGTTTTGGATACAAACACCATATGCAAAAGAGCCCTTTGGTGTTCCTTGCTGCATTTAGGCATCTGTCTAGCGGAATTCCCTCTAGAGTGCTTACTGCAGGTATAAACAAATAAATGTGGACTGTCTTTTCTCATCTGTGATGGACTTTAACCTTGTAGGAGTGCGCAGCTCCTAGCGCCTACTTGATGCTCAGCTAAGAATGCTGGGATTCCGCTGTCTAATCAGAAGTATGAGAGTAAGGTCAGGCAGAATTGAATTTTCAGTCCTTGACTACATAGCAGTAGCAGGGGACTGGGAGCAGAATGATGGCAAACTAAGATTCCTGAAGAGAAAAGGAGCCAAAGGCCACACTTCATTAAGGCAGATTTTTGCTTAAGATTTGAAAGTGGGGGGGGTGGGGAAGGGGTGAAATCTTAAAAGTTGTTCTTGTTTTACGTTATTTTTATTTGTAAGCTATTACCTAACCGCATTCTGGCACGGTGTAAGCACGCATGCGCATACTCACAACCACAGCCCTTATCGAATCCTGTAAAGTTTCACGCTGCGCAGTGCTGTATCTGGTAAAAATATCGGGGCGTCGAGGATACCTGGCAAATGGCAGAATCTGCTCTGATTTCATTAAGTTTGGAGAAATAAAGCGGATTCTTGTTTCTCATCCTACTTCAGTTTGTACATGAATATTTGATGGGCATTATTAAACATTAAAGTAACGTGAAGTAGGCACTTATTTTGGGGTTGCCAACAAAATTAGATCCAGGCTTTTTTAACGGAGTAACTGACTCTCTCCCTAACATTCCTGTGATTCATCCACTACCTGATTTTTAAAAAGTTACTTTGGGACTAATATTAAACATGTGTACCTGAGACAGCCCCTTTCTGTCGAGTTGAAAGGTGCCTCAGTTTATGGTTTTGGCAGTTACCTTCTCCTCTGCCCTGGGTGTCCCAGCACTGGCTGAAAAGGTCGCCCCCAACTGGCACTGACCTCCAAATGACCCCTGACTTTACAGGCTCAAACTGCAGGAGTTGCTGAAGAGCAGAAGTCTTTCTGGGCCAGCACTTATTGCTGCTGTGTTGGTGATAAAACTTCAGACAGCCTAATTGATGGCTTTGCTGACCTAACAATACCTTGTGAAAGCAGAGAGTGCAAAGCCTGGTCCTCATTTATGGCCAGCTGCAAAGGAAAGCTGAATCTCCCAAAGATGGGGGAGCGGGGGAGCCGAGGAGGGGGAGAAGGAGAAGGGGAGGG
>NC_058131.1:534231833-534270250 GCF_016433145.1 Gracilinanus agilis
TTCTGTAGATCCCAATGTTGGTGGACAGGTTATGGACATTCATGCCCAATAGTATAAGGGAACTCAAGGGAAAACAAACAAAACACAGAAACTATTTTAAGACTTTTGAACTTTGACCAGATGTTGACACTTAATATGAAATTCCAGACAGCTGTGATTATTTTTTACTTTTGTCATTTTTCATCAAGCAACAGAGGACCAATGCAACAAGAACACAAAAATGTGAAATCATGGGCTCACTGAAACAATTCTGTCCATGTAAAGATCCTCTGGAAAAAGACTCCGAGAGTTATAACTACTGTAGTATAAACATAGGAACTAAGTTAAACTTGTATATTTCTGTTGATCACTCCGTTATGTTGCCTCAAATAGTTTTAGAAGAAAAAAAAATATATCCTTGTTTTCCACACTATGTGTGTTGTTCCCAAAAGAATGACTGTCTTGGTTCATCTGTGAATTCACTATCCAGGAAATATCATGGCATATATTAAACCTTTTGGGCCATTCAGGAAAGAGCTACCCTGGAGATGAACGATGAAAGTTTTGCTGGACTTCAACTACTCAGTATCCAGCTTCAAGAATGTGTTTCCATGCCCAGCTTTTGTTCCTTCATAAATGTGTCCTTTAGTTTCAAACAGATCTTTATAGTTTGTGCTTCATAAGCCAATCCTTATTATTTTTTTTGGACTCTTCTTCAAAGAGCTTGCCGGTGAAGATTTAAAGACAAAGCAGGAGCTTCTTCCAGTAGTTCTGAGCCTTGGCTTTGGACAAAACAAACTTAAGTTGGGCAGCTTTCCTCAACAACAAAAAAAGTTATTAATGGTCTTTGTACCAAACCTAGAACTTTATCATAAACTCAAAGCTTGGGGAAAAAAAGAGCAAGAGAATACTGTAACAAACTTCGTACAGAGTTCGGTCTATTAATTGTTTCATGTTAGATATTCTATGTGTTTACCTCAATTGAAAAAAAAAAAGAATGTTTTTGCTAGTATCAGATCTGCTGTGGAATTGGTATTGTATGTCCATGAATTCTTTTTCTCAGCACGTGTTCCTCACTAGAAGAAAATGCTGTTACCTTTAAGCTTTGTCAAATTTACATTAAAATACTTGTATGAGGACTGTGACGTTATGTTTAAAAAAGGTGTTAAGTCACAAAATGCGGTAATAAATATTTCATTTTTGATTTTTTGTTAGGCTTTTGTGTTTTTAATCATTTTTGAGGAAAGGTTACACAATGCAAAATGTCTAAGGCCCTGAAAGTTTGGAGGGTGCGTGTTTTGAGTTTTGGGGTGAGGGGGAGTTTTGGTTTTGCTTTTCATTTTGTTTTTATCCGAAGTTGAGTATATTTAAAACTTAACCAACCAGCAATTTTAAGGTAATCACCGGCCACCTTTTGAATATATGTTTGACCCGTCAGCTCTACCAGCAGAAAACTTCTAAAGGTACAAAATTGTGTGTGCTATGAGCTAGGTTGAGAGATCACCTTCCACATGACCCTCTCTAGTTAGGATTTATAACATTCTAGAAAAGACTTCTGGATAAAACTTCCCATGTTTATTTCTGCAAAAATAGAAGAGGTTTTGTTGTGTCATTGTTGCTTAGAGATAAAAGCGCATTCGGTCAGCAAAATTGCTCCTGAATACATAGATTTAAACTCTACCTACAATGAATAAATCATCTGAGAGTTTTGAAATGTTAAGGCAAAACCAAGTAATCAGAGCTCTTTAATATATTCCTAAAATGCCTCTCTTCCCATCACCCTGTTCTCTGACACATATCTATACCTCTGCTTATATTTATGTGATGCCTTAGTGAATCACCTAGAGGTGTTTTGTTTTTCAGTTAAAAAAAAAACTTCTGAACTCCCTTCTACCATCAAAAAATACAAAAAGAAACCATGCAACATTAACTGGAAGTCAGTGCCATTAATACGTCCACATTGGAAAGACAATCTATACTAAATGAAGTGAAGAATGGATTTGGAGGCAGACAATACCAATTTTGTCACTACCTCCAAGTCTTTTAGCTCTCTGGGCCTCAGCTGCCTCATCAGTAAAATAAAGCTGATATACTTACCAGCTCTATATCTATGATCCTATAAAACAACCTCTCACAAGAAAAACATGAAAAAAAAAATTTAGTCAGAAAGTTTTTACCATGAAGTTATTAACCTGACTCTTTCCCCAAATGTTATCTTTATATACAATGACATTAAAAGGCATAGCCACTGATACACATTTTCAGAGTGATAAAGGAACAATTCATTGTTGATGCAAATCTGGACTTGAAAGTCAAGCAAAATGTCGTTAAGATTCCTCCAGTTATTTCATTCTATGGAGATGGGGGCGGTGTTGTTAAATGAGTGACAGGGATGGGGGCTGGACCTGTGATTTCAATAAGATAGGGAACTTCTTAATAAGGAAACTCCCTTTAGCAAGGCAGGGAGATACCTTCTCAGCAACTTCTATAGACTTAAAGAGTTGACTAGTGAACTGAAAGGTTAAGTGATTTGCCCAGAGTCACAAAGCCCTGGTTTGTGTCGGAATGGTGACTGAATCCCAGGTCTTCCTGGCTTCTGTTTCACAGTGCTACCTTCTCCATTTTCTATCTGTCTCTTTGTGTGCATTTAAGTCTCTCCCCTTCATCCCCCACGACATACCCACTATATATGCACATATGCACATATATTTTTACATATCTAAAAGAAGAAAAGTAGTTTGGTTTTTTATTTGTTCATAAGAAATTCTATAAATATTTTGTTAATCAGCAGGCTATTAGGCTCACTTTTATATTTGAAGAGAGTCTTGGACTTAAAAGGAAAGGAATAGATACTTTACGCTATATATCTCTCTATAGCCTCTCTCTATCCATTATTTATTTAACAGAAAAGTAAAGTTTTAAAAAATATATTTAAAGATTTACACATTTTAATTTTACATCCATTTAATTAAATTTTGACAAGTTTCCCACTTATGCATTAGAAACCATACCTCTAATATTTACTTGTTAAAGTTCTTCCATTCAATGAGATAAATGCTGGAGGACTTATTTCATAATTGAATGACGTTTAGAGAACATTTTTATGAAATTCTTATTAAGACGGTTATTTGCATTTCGAAGCCTGAGCTCTCTACTTTTACTTTGATAAATGAAATTATCTCTGGACTTAGATTCTCCAGGAATATTCAAAAACCCCAGATCCTACCATTCTCACTTTAACACATGTAAATATTAAGAGATGAGTAATAATTAGAACAAAGCTTGTTGTTTTTCTCAGCTAAGAAAGTGACCTCTTTATACATACCAAGAATTCTACCCTTTCATTATGAACAAACAGAAATAATTCAGTCATGGCAAGGCAGGGAGTTTGCATGATTATCCAGGACTGACTTGATGTCATGATTTTTTGTACCACCTTATAAGGCATTTGCTCCTATCTGAGGTTTACTATTTAGTATGGAGTGTTCTGATTTGGGTGTATTTAAGAAATACTCAGCTGTCAAAAGCAAAGAAACTGGGAATGGTGTTTTGACAGCGATATAGTGTTAAAGGAAATACTGTAGTCTGAATAAAATTGCTTATGTTCTCAAAAACAAGAGTAATATAAAAACACTTTGTTTATGTGAAAAAACAGAAGGAAAAAAATCCTAAGGCTTCCATTTCTTTAAGAAATTCGGAGAGTTGCAAATTGGGCACACTGGGCAAAAAAAAAAGCCCCCCCCATTTTACAGGAAAAAAAAAAGAAAATTTCTGTATCTCTTTTTATGTACCTCTCTCTTCTTTTCTCCCCCTTCTCTCTCTCTCTCTCTCTCTCTCTCTCTCTCTCTCTCTCTCTCTCTCTCTCCCTCCTCCTCCTCCTCCTCTCGTCTATCAGTCTCTTCTTCCCTTCCCCCCATGCCTCTCTTTTTCTCATCATAGAAGTTCTGCTTGTAAGAGAGATTCATGAGGTAGGCTTCCTTGTCATGCTAACCCAGAGCAGATTTGGGAGGGGAAATGTGGCCAATATCTCTAGCAGCTGTCAGACTCCTGAACCTCTTTTCAAAGGGGATGGAGTAGTGTCCTCCACAAGTTACCTATTAAGCTTACAGCTCAAGAATTTGATAGAGTATAAGGTCTTCTGCTTAAAGATTCCTGGATATAATAAGATGAGCCTCTGTGTATGCGTGTGTTTAGATTCCTGCAGTGACCAGGGCTTTCAAGGAGCAATTCCTTCCCAAGCCTGATACAGATGTATCTCTCTAAGAAAAGAGCGGCGGGGGTGGGGGTGGGGGGGCGGATCATGGAAGAGGAGAACAAGATGATTAATATTTTCCATTTACTATTTATTTGAGGTGGCTATTTCAGATTAGCGAGATGTACACTCTAGCTCCACCCCACCCCCATTCCCCCATTCCCCCTCTTTCCTGCACTCCCACACAAAAAGGGGTATGTAGGAGCGGGGGGGGGGGAGGGGGGCAGTAATCTTGCCTTAAACGCGAAGATTGGGGCAGTCTTAACAAAAACAATCCCAATAGTAAACAAACATCGCATTTTGTTCAGTCTTGTTCCATTCAGTTTGTGCTAGGGTAGAGGATAAGTTGCAGCTGAAGTGAAATATGGATCTGATTGGGAAGGCCGGGAAGACTATGATGAGAGTAGAGACTGTTGGGGAAGTGTTTGAAGGGAGATTTTAATATTAATAGTTTCGGTGTAGAGACAGAAGGGAGATTGCGTCTACGGCTCCTCGGGGCAGACTCTCAGTGACAGCGATGATGGATGATCCGGCGCAGCCGAACAGCTCCTCCCCTTCAGCCCCAACAGTGTCAAAGCTACTTTAGTTGAAGCTTTAGAAATAAAATAAATAAACAGCATCCACACCCCCTTTGCCTACTCGCCTCGAATCCGCCTTCATCCCACCCCCAACTCCTGCTTTCATACATCGATTTATGGGTCATTATAAATCAATTACTAGTCTCAATACTTTTTTATTTACTTAAATAAAGTAATCGAAAGATGAAAAGGAGCCTTGGTAGGGATCACCACCACCCCTCTCCAGTGACAGAGGAATAATCTGGAAATCCATTATATCATAATTAGAGCTGCTGAGATCTAGACGCTAAAGCGAAATGAGGGGCTCGTCCAGTTGATAACAGGAGAAAACTCGAGGTGGAACCACCCTGCTCTAGGGTGCTGCTATTTTGTGTTGATGTGTTTGGTTTTATTTTTGTTTTTGTTTGTTTTTAGTCTCTTTAAACTAAGGGGGTTTCCTCTTCTCGCAGCTTTCTCGGTGAATCCAGCGCGAGAAATAATTCCTACAGTTTACCTAACCTAATTATTTAACTCCATGGGAAAAACCTATTTGAATATGTGTCTCAGCAAACATCAGATGTTGTTGGTATTGAGGTCGCAAATGTAAAAAGGTGTGGAGGAATGTATCAGTCTGCAGGGCGAATATTCACTTTGTTGTAAGAAACTAGGAGAGGGGTTGCTGATGGCTTTGGGGTTTCTTTTCTTTCTCCTTCTTTTGGATGTGTTTTTGTTGTTAGCATTGGTTTAGATCCGTCCTCGCCTCATTCTCTTCTCGCCCCCCCCCCTTTTTCTTTTTCCCTCTCTTGCCCCTTTGCAGCAGTGTTAGAGGCTCTCAAGGTGTTTCTATGACTACATTGTGTATGTGGGAGGGTCAGATGTGGGGGTTGCCCAAGAGAGGGCCGTTCTTGGGTGATCATTTATCAATGTCACCCACATAATGATTCTCTCTGCAGCCTCCTATTGATGAGGATAATTACATTAGCTCGGAGTGACTGATCAATGAAAAAACCACCAAACAAAAACTTCTTTACTCCTTCATAATACCAAAAACCGATACAGAAATAACACAGAAAGCCTGATTTCTTCCTTACTCCCCCATCCACCAATGAATTCCTCCCTCCCCCCAAACCCAGAAGAGTAAGAAAATAGAACCAGGCCAGTTACATTAAAAGGAGTTTGCAATTTTGCTCCTGACCAGTTTCTCTAAATGTGTTGGTTCCATTCTTCCCCTGGTAAAGTCTATCAACGGATTTGCAATTGAGTTGCTTTTAAACAGGTCTGTGATTTTCTATTCTTTTCATCTCTTCATACTTTCTTTTTTCCTTTTTTCCTTTTTTTTTTTTTTTGAGGAGGTTGGGGGTGGTGGTGGGGAAGCCTTTTCCCGTTTCAGAAAAGTAATACTACTGCTTAGATGTTTCACAAATACCTGAAAAAGAAAATTACCTTGGGTCCTCTTTTCAAACCATTTCTCTGTCAGGTTTTCTTTTGTTTTTATCACTTCATAAAGTAGCTCAATTAAAGATGGGATGTTGCATCCATATAAAGGGCATATTCATAAATATGGCTGCAGTTATACCCATAATCTTTCTCCTAAAAGTTTGCAGTTAAATTACGATTTCGCTTTTTCTAGAGTTAAAAAATCAATATTTTTCTCAATTAAAGGGAATTTTAATGCTTTATTTTGTGAGTTGTTAAAGGCGCTATAAATTTTATTATAATCCTCCGGTTGAAGGAGAACCTGGAGAAGGCTGATTCTGGTCGTTCCCTCCCCCCTCCTCCCCCTTCTGTTCCTCCCTCCCCCCCCCCCAGCCATTCCCAGAAAAGTAGATGGTTTCAAACCAAACCAAGGCAACAAAGGTGGGGAGGGGGGTGGGTGGCGAGGCTCGCCAAGAAATCTTTCCATTGCCAAAGGCCATTGTCTTGTATGTTTCCACCTCTCCTGGTCCCGCCTCCTGAAAGTGACAAAGTGTCCATTTCAGTCCACTTTTTCTCAGAGGGGCAGAGCCGTGGACTCCATCTGCTTTGACGACGACCAGAAAATGGTTTCATTGAGGAGTACCCTAGAGTTTTCCCAACAGCCTCACCGTGTCTTTTTGCTCTTTGCTTTCCCTCTCCCCAACCCCCACATGAATTCGAAACTGTGTGGCGAACTTACTCTGTTACATTGTGAAAGCGTTGAGCTCTTTCGGGAATGGTCTTCAGGAGTCCTGTGTAGTAGTGTGCAGTGTTTACAGATGTGCTTCTATTTCCCCATGTGCCACTGACTAGGAGCATCCATCCCGAAAATTCATTGTACTTGTATTAATAGTTTACTTCTTCTGATCTCACCTATCTAGCCCAAAGGAAAATCCAAGCAAACTCCCGTACAATTCTAAGCTGGCACTAAATGATTGGACATCATGGGCAATCATGTGCCTTACCTACGTAAGTGTACAAATCTGTTCAGACGCCAGATCAGGCACTTGATAGTAAACAGAGCCTAGTGAAAATCTTAGTAAGAGCAAGGTGGGTAGAAGAATCGGAAGTCAAAGTTAAATCAAATCTTTAGCTCACACGTGGAAGTTACATACATGGAACGGGATAGGGAAGGTAGAAAATAGAAACAGTGAGGAAAGCTTTGGGACCTCTTTTAACATATAAAAAAAATTCAATCAATTAAGGCACGCCATTCAATTTGCTGAGCTTAAGGTCCAAAGGGGAATCTTCGCAGTTGCCAGAAAGGTCCTTGGTATCCTGGAGGATGTGCCCGCAGTTTTCCTTCCAACTTGGTAGATACCAACTTCCAGCTTGCTTGGGATGAAAGGAGTTCCAGGGAAGGATGTATGTGTAAAGTCCCGGAGGAGGGGGAGGGGGGCAAAGGCCTAACTAGGGGTTCTGGGGAGGAGACATTTGAATGCTGTTATTTCTAAACTAGTCCGTGGAAGAGAAAAGAGCTAAGAGAAAAAGGCGCATTGGCTCACAATGCATTTTAAAGTAATTGCCTCTCCACCCGCCTTTCACCCTCTCTCTTCTAATCACACAATACACTGGATAGTATATATAGGTGGGAAAAACTAATAGTTCTTCTTTCCTTTTTTGACTTACCTTTACCAATCTCCCACCCCTTGATGCCTAGGTGTATAAACCTCAACTGTAGACTTTTGTTTTTCCTTAAAAAAAAAAAATCTGAACTGGGGCTTTGTTAATGTATTTGTACTTTTTTTTTTTTTTTGCTTTCAAACCAAGTTTCTAGGTTGGGGGAAGGGGGTGCAAGGAAGGAGGAGGAGGGGAGGAGAACACAAAGACCATCTAGTTCTCACCAAGCAGGTTTCAAAATAGGAACTTAATGGAAAGAGAAGGGGAGGGGGGGAGATTGGAGAGAATGTTGTGTTCATTACATCAGGTTTATTTGTCTGGAAAAGAGGTGATTTTGAGATTGCCCACCGCGGATTCTGTTTTCCTCACATAGAAACATTTTCAAATTTAAATCTTTGAATAGACAAATCCTCGTCATTATTATGACATGGAGGACTGGCAGAAAAACTGAACTTAAACTCCGTGCTGGGGAGGTAGGGGACTGGAAGGAAACAGGGAAAGAGGGAGTCCTTTCTGATTAATAACTAGCAGGGTAATGTTGAGGGCTTTTTCTGCCCGATTGCCTTTTTGAATTAGAGCCGATTTCTTCACACTTCAATAGTGCCTGTCTCCTTTAAAATGACTGACAGATTTGTTTCTCTTTTTTCTCTCCCCGAGACTTAATGATGTAAATTTTCTAATTAGTTAAATCACGTTGCTTAAAGGCCTAATATTTACCGTGCAAGAAGTGATCATCCTGATTGGATCTCTTGAAATATCCAGAGAAATAACGTTTGGCTTTTAGGATTGGAGTGGGGGGTGGGGAAGAGTGTGTGTGGAGGGGTTTGTTATGGGAGGCAGCATAGGTTATGGGGGGGTGGTGGGAGGGGGTAGGTGAGGGGGGGGCGGTGGCTCAACTTAAAATAGAAGTTTAAGTTAAGCCTAGAGCTGCTCCCACCCCAATTCTGCTTTTATTTTTCAATCAGCTAAGATTTAATTGGCAGCCCCCAGGCCCGACGATCTGATATTTTCTCATTAGTTTCCCATCACTAATCTTGAGTGTTAGATTGGCTTAAAGGTTGTCAACATTTGACCAATTTTATTTAAGGAAAAGAAATCACGCATTATGGCTTCAGGACGTTAGATCTGCAAATAAATCCTGCTTGGATCAGCGGAACTAACAGGCGAAAAAAATGTTGACTATTCATCGTTGTATTTAATAAGTTGCATTAATGTACATTACAGGGCAAGGGAGACAGATTATGCATATACTGCATATATGTAGATTGAAAGAGGTTTGTAAGAGGAGAATAGGCTATAAATGCCCGATGAGTAGGTAAGGACAGTAAAGTAAGACATTTTAGACGAAGTGTAAATAACCCAAGTGGGATAGCTGCTGAAGGTTTAGGAGCTGCATTTTATTTTTTTATTTTTTAAAATCAGCTGCGTGAATTGAAAAGCCTGTATGTATTATCTCAGCTGGCTTGGCTGGCTTGTCGAGAGACAACATCAGAGCGCCCCCTGCTGTTACTCGAAGCAGAAGCCGAAAGTCAGATGGTTACAGACTGAATTGTATTTTTTTTTCTATCTTGCTTTTCCATTGCCACCACCCCACTGACTGCTTTACCCGCCCCCCACCCCCACCCCCGTCCCTCGGCAGAGCCCCACAGCAGGGGAATATCCTTGTCAAGGCTGGACATTTAAATGAATAAATGATGAGAGAGGGAGAGAGAGAGAGAGAGAGAGAGAGAGAGAGAGAGAGAGAGAGAGAGAGACCCACCTTTCTTTGGTCTCTAGGGACTAAACTACCAACTATTTAGAAAACAGGCTCTTTCTCTAAATCTCTTCGCTCTCTCATTTCTATTGTAGTGTGAGGTTTTTTTTTTTTTTTAAATCTTTGAGCTGCCAAGCTGTAGATTCAGAAAGTCAGATTTCAAGGCAGTTAAAACCAATATTATTACTAATTTTATTTCAGGTATATGTCACAGGAGAGCACAGAATCTATATAAAATAATATTTTCTACCATTGTAAAATGAAACTTCCAAACAATATGTTCCGTTTTATAACTGGGAGTGCCTGGAGAGGAGGGTTCGAACTATTACCCTTCTAGGTAATGTCTTCCTTGCACTGCCAAAAAAAACCAAAACAAAACAAAAAAAAAAAACCTTTCATTTACAGAGATATTTCCATTTCCAAGGAGAGAATTCCTTTAAAACTTACTTGAATTTTCCCTCTTTATTTTCTTCATGTGAATACACGTGTTTTTCTAGGGCAGTTTTAACGCTACTCACCTCAGTACAGGAACTGAAATGCAGATCATTTAAAAATTCAGCTTGCTTATTTCCTCCCCATCCCTTCCAGGGAACAGAAGTGATTCCTCAGCTTTCTAATTTGCATCCACCCCAATTTATAACAATTAAATAACACGAATGTATTCAGAAAAATACCTGAAAAATTGCAGTGATCAGATTGACCGATTGCAAAGCACCTAACGTGCCATCACCTGCTAAATCGCCACTCTCTTAGAAGGAAAGGTTCTGAAGACAGAGCTCTAATTTGATTTTAAAAACAAATCTCTTCAGATAGCTAGACACTCAAATGCACTTTGTAAATCTGTAATGCTGAGCAGCATTTTATTCACTAAGCATACCAGAAGTTGGTGAAAAAAATCTTGCAGTGAAACTGGGAGTGGGAGAAGAGAAAGAAGAGGTGGAGGGGGCACAGCGTAATGGAGAAGTGCATCTCTTTACTTTCTTTCCTTCCAATATAACAAGCCCATACTTGCCTAAAATCTCTTCTTCTCTTCTTTCTTCTATCATTTCACCTACTACTCTTCGTATAGAAGAGAACTGCCAGACCAAGGAAAGGGACCGAGACTTGAGGAAACGTGTAGCCCAGCTTGCAAAGCAAGTGACATGTAACAAAAGACAAAGTCGTATTAAATACAAAAATAAAGCCATAAAAGCCTCTAGGGTCATCGTGTTAACTGAAGGAAAGTTCAGTATTTGTTGCCTCGAAGGTGATTTCCCTCCAGGATTTCGGGAAGCCCTCTCACCTTCAAGACCTACAGTTTACACATCTTTAAAAGTATAAACACTGAATTGAGAAGGATCTTTCTCGCCTTTCAATCTAACAGTTCTTCGCAGAAACCCCAATTTGAGGGTGAGGTGAGGAGTAAGGTACTCACAAATGCAGAGGGGTGGTGGCGACAGGGATGGGGCAAGAGTACTAATCTCAATTGCAAATAAATGATCAAGACACAAATAATATTGGGAACCCTTGAAATGAATGTCCCTTAGATTGGGGAAATGTCCGGTGCTCACTGTATTTGACACAATTCCGTTTGGGTTTTAATTTATTTTTTTTAATAGACACTTAACAGCCTGGTCAACATTTTAAGTAAATTATCTTGGCGACATTCTTTGGAAGCGTTTACTAAAACACTTCCTATCATTAATCTTAAACCACTTGAAGATTATGGTGGGAAGAATGGGATCACTAACCATTGTCATCTCAAATGGCTTTTAAGACCGTCTGCTCCTTATTGTGGCAACAAAATCAGCTCACAATTGAACTGGGAATTTTCCTCCTTTGTTTTTTTTTTTATCTATTTTTGTTTGATTTTTGTTCTATATGTAAAGAAAAGACAACACAAGCAAAATATTACGAACCAGGCGCCCTGATATAAGCGGATAGAAAAACAGGCTGCTTTGCTTCTGACACTTCCGCTGGTATTTCTACTTTGCATCCAGAGAAATGAAAATCAGAAAACTACAACAAAAACAACAGGATACTCACTGCAAGGTAATCTCTTAATTTCCCCCCTTTCCCTGAAAAAGCATTTTTTTGTGTGTGTGAATTTGCATTAACCAATTTATAGGGGCTAAGGGTGTTTTTGTTTTTGAAATCTGCAGACACGTGTTTAAATGTCTGAAACCATCCAGTCGTTCACTTTAACGCAATCGTTTATTGATGTTTTGTTATGTTTTGTTCCCCCGGCCCCATATCTTTTTTTTTTTTTTAATCCTTTCAAATAGAAATTGTCTGGAAAAGAATCGGATATTTGACAATGGAGCCACTCTGAGGTCCCTTTCAAAGGACTCTAAGATGCTCTTGCCTCCTCAGCCTCAAGGTAACTCCACCGCACAGAGTATTTGACTGCTGGGGGGTGGGGAAGTGGGGGGAGAGGAAGAAGGTGGAGTGAGGGCGGGGTTTCTTTTGTTGCAAATAAAAACAAAATGCTTTTACTAGGCTTAGGAGGGAGAAAAAGAGGAAGGGAAAGGAGGGGAGGGGGAATCATCTCCATTTCCCCCAGCATCTCGTCAAAAAATGTAAACAGTGCATCTTGGCACCTTAAAGACTTCTCTACGCCATAGAAAAACTATGCAAAGGCTTTCTTTCTTCTTTCCTTCTTCCCATTCCCCCCCTTCCTTTCTTCTTTTTCATTTTTCTTTCCTTTTTTCTTTCTGAGAGTTTTGTTCATACGTTTTGGAGAAACTTGCGGTAATAGATAGTCTGTTTTAAGAGGAACAAAGCTAATAAAGAATTTCATATTAGAATATTTTAAAAGAAATTCTGGGAGTTACCCTCCATTGTAAACCGTGAAAATTCTCGACAAGGAAACTGAATGCCAGAGATTGACTTTAGGCAGACTGAATGTTCAGGCATTTCTAATTTAGTTTTCTAATTTTAAAATTAACTGGACATATAGCCTTTCTCCCACCACCCAGCACACACACACACAACTAGCTAGTCACCTTCACCCCTCAGAGCAATGCGAAGGGAGAGTGCTCTAACTTGAGCGTGAAATGAAGTTGAAGCTGGTTCAATGTGCCCAGGTATAGTCTCCAAAGACAGCTGTTCAAACCCGCATCCCCAGCATTCCTGGTGTGGGCAGGACACAGCTTCCCTAAACAATATCCCCTAGAAGCATAGTAGGATAAGAGTCCGGTTTTCATTATAACAGCAGTGACTTCGGCCTGAAACTAGTTTTAGATAGGTGCACACTTGGCCCTTCAAGAAATTCAGTGAAGTCACTGAGGCTAAGAGGAGTCATCCATCACTTTCTGGGCAAGATTAAGGATATACGGAAACTCTCGGGGATAGTCCCCACAACACAGTCTCCCTTCCTTGTGAACAGAACCAACAGGACTCACTGAGTTTCATACATGCAGGTAGCACTCTCAGTCGAGAGAGAGAGAGAGAGAGAGAGAGAGAGAGAGAGAGAGAGAGAGAGTGAGAGAGTGAGAGAGAGTGAGAGTATGCGTGTGTAGATTTTAGCACGTGCTTGAGGAACTCGTGTCCAGATACCTGCCCGAACTCGGGAAGTTGACAAGTACTCCACAGCTCCACCCTCTTCTCCATTTCATCCTCTCCACTACAAGTTCCTGTCTTCCTTCATCCACAGTGTACTGATGCTTAAAAACCAGAGGCAGCACCAGATAGATATGCCACCTAGTTTTGACAGGTGAGCACTTAGTAAAGATCTACAGAGAACTGAGAAAAGAGGTGTGAACGGATGGGTGGGGAAGGGAAGAGGAGGAATTGGGGAGGGGGAAGGGTCTCCAAATTCCTGGTTATACCATTGCCATTCTAGATAATTTTTTGGCTGTAGAGGAACTGAATAGGATGACATTTTCTAGGAGCCTAGATGTAGATCTTGAAATTTATTGAGATAAGACCACACTTTCCCTGTTAGATTTCAGAAGTATTATTTTAATGTTCTTATTTAAGACATTCTTTAGATCCCAGCTACTCCGGATTGAGCTTTTATGCTTGTGTATTTAATAAACTTCTGTCAAATCGGAAAAGATGGATAACTGTCTGTTATAAGTAATCTACTCTAATGCAATTATTTCCCCAGGTTTGAATGCAATTACAAGGAGAGGACAGAACTGACCGTAGGAATGAATTTGAGCTCGAGGGACGGGAGAAGACTGGCAGAGACAAGCTGAAATATGAGCCAAATCTGTTCTGCGAGATGCACAGGGGGGCGGGGGGAGAGGGAGGTGGAAGGTTGTGAGTGGTGGTGCAGACTGTAAAAAGACCTCTGCACTCAAGAAAACTTTTTTTCCTTCTTTTTTTTTTCTCTCATCCTCTATCTTCACACTTTCCTTTGAATCGTTCTGCTTTTGTCCATATTTCTGCCCCTCTCCATTGAAAAGGAGCGATTTAGTACAGAGGATTGCTTCAGAAGACATTTTATTGAAGTTCAAAATCTACGTCTATATTTTCCCAGCCACAATGAAGTAAGACCGCTGTTTCGATCGCTTTAGGGAACTCCTCTAGGAAGCTCAGGCCAAAAGAAACCTTACTCTACTCTCAACAAGACACGTTATTTGTTTTCTCCGAAATTATCCAGCTAATTTTCAGTTCTCACTTCGCCTTGCCAAACAGACCAAAGTTAGGAAAATATGATTATTAATGGAAAAAATAAATTATTTTAATCACTTTTTTAAAAAGACCATTGTCCACTGCTGAAAAGAGAGTCCTGCATTTTCAACTAGATGAAAGTCTACTGATCTCCAGACTAGCTGATAAGAGATAAGCGAGTCAGTTCTTTCAGTCCTCCTTGGAATGCAGGGTAAAGAACCAAATTGCTAGGGCCTCAAGGAGGAAACTCAAAGAAGGAACACTGGAGCCCACTGATATTCTCATATCCCTAACCTGCTTTCCCAGCATCTCCAGGAGGGAAATATATATTTGTAACTTCGGAGTGCCGAGGCAAGATCTGGCGGTCCAGGAAGAGTTGCTTCACTTTTGATGTATTTGAAATTGACTTTATCGCCTAAATCTGTGTTTATGTGTGTGCTTGTTCATCTGCATAAAGCTGAACAAACGGGTATAGTGACCCCGCCACTACCACCAGCCCTCTCGATATGAATTTCTAGTAGAATATATCTGCAGTTATAGTTTGCCATCCATAGGAGCACCTTTGGAGTGGTGCAATTAATTATACACATGCACCAGAGCGTCTATACATATACAGGCAGCTTTTCACACTGATCCTCAAGCAGGATGGAACCTCGAATGCCTCCCTCCCTCCTCCAAAAAAAGAACCAAACAAACCCCAGTTGCAAAATACACTTCAAGTAGGAAAAGTGCGACGATATGCTTCTGTTTTGACATTCCGAGCTCCGTTCACTTCACAAAGTATCAGGTGCTTTGTAGGTACATTCCCTACTTGGATAAGCGCGTGACTTGGTGCGTGCATGAGTGTGTGTGTGTGTGCATGCGCGCGCGTATGTGTTTCTGCGCATAGCATCTCCCCCACGTATCACAGACTCTCCCCGACATCTCTGCCCTTGACCGCTCATCCTGGGGTGTATTCAGAAGGCCGCTGGCCGCTCATTCCCTGCTAAGCATAATCAGTCAGTGCAAGGGTCCCGGGTGAGGGACGGGAGAGCTCAGGTGTCTGGGATCCGGGGAGCTTAGCAGCAGTTGGAAAAGCGCTTCCCTCCCAGTGGGAATCTCTGAAAAGGATGAGGAGTACGCTGTTTAGTCCATCTCCTCAGAAAGCGCTGCCTCCAGCGTGCCCTCCTACCCCAATCGCTCCGTGCTCCCACTTCCCCAAACTGCATAGGCCAGTGGATGCTTGTCTCGCTGCCCAGATCTCCAGACTGCTTCTTCCCGAATCTGCCGGGAAACGCTGATGCCTCTGGCTGGGCACGCTGCTTTTACCCAGGCCGGGAGTTTCTGAAGGACCGCTCAGTGCGTGTGTCCTTTGGGTGGAGAGGGGATGAGGGAAGAGAGTAGCAGCCCAGAAGGACAACTTGGAAGGGGGAGTGCTTTTTTGTCCTCTCGAATTTTCGCTCAGGTCCTTAGGCAGTTCGACCTTTCCTGCCCTCTCTTATTCAGTCGGCCTCCAGGGGCTGCAAGTCCGTGAGGAGAAGAAGAGCGCTCTTTGAAACAGAGAAAAAGGACGCTGGAGGACTGAAGACCCAGGGGAGAGAAAGGGTCAAATCCTATGTCTTCAGGCTGTAAAGAGAGAGGAGAAGTTAAGGTGATGGGGAGAAAGAAACCCTATCACCCAGTCACAGGGCTTAGGGATTCTCTCTAGCGGGGAAATTCTAGAAACCTCTGGGTGTGCAATGGTGATAGTCCCTTGCCCCATAAAAACCATCAAAGCAGAAACCAGAACCCAAGGAACCACCAAGACAGGGGAAGTTCCCTGCAAACGATTCTTTGGGTCCCAAAACGAGGCTTCCTTCCCGTAAGGTTCCCCACTCTCACCACCACCCCGCCGCGCATTTCCTCCTACTCCTGTCTTTTCTCGTATTTATTTTGAAATGCCTGAAGATATTAAACCGAGCCGATTTGGAGAGAAGTAAGGGACCTCAGCCCAAGGGCCGGACTTATTCCTCTCTTATAATAATCTTTTGATCTTTGAGGGAAAAAAAGTTACTAAAACACTTTCCCAGTGCGTATACTATACCTTTATATTCATATATAAATACTAGTGTAAAGAAAGTATTTTTTTTTAAATTGTGATTGGATCCAGGTAAAGGACTTCGCTGAACTTTGTGTTTGGACACATTAAATGCAACCTTTGAGGCAGAAGTCTTTAAAATCGTCTAACGCCCCCTTCCAGAACCCTTTCTTAAGTCGAGAATCTAATGGGATGTCCACAGTTTATTATAACTCACACCCATCCACCCCCAAGGAAACAAAGCTGAAATTCTGTGCTTTGAGGTATTATTCTAAAAAGAATTGGAGGCAAGCACCGGGTGTAAGAGTTAAAACATCTGCTCAAAATAGTTATTTACCCACTTCTCCCCATTTTAATACAAGTTAAACAAACTGCTCAAAAAGGGTCATGTCGTCTAACTGAGTCAGGGGCTGCTCTGTTTATGCTCTGAAACTCATCTTTGGGCCCTATGACTTTTCAATGTTTAAGTGACATGTAAATAGAATAAGGTCACAGGTGATTGACAAGTTCAAGCTACTTAGCTCAATTATCAAAGTTTTATTTTCAAATCAAGTTCAGTTTGATTTTTCCTGCCTTACCCTAAGCCATCTTAGAAAATCCAATAAAACGAGACACTTTACTCCAAATCCTACATAAAGAAAGTATCCTATATTATTTCTTTATAAGAATTTTTTGTGATATGTGCCCCCTTTAATGGTTATCTGGTTACCATATCTTTCCAACTAAATTTAGAAATATAGCCCACAGGTTACACACACACACACACACACACACACACACACACACACGCAGCAGCATCATAATTACTAACTTTTGGAAGCTTTTGAAAGCAAGCTTTGCATATAGATATTGTTTCAAAAATTCTCCTCTCATCCTCTTCCCCAGTTGAAATACACTAGCTGAATTTTTAATATATTTGTTCCAACTCAGAGTTTAGCAAACAACATGCTTAGGTCTCAACAAACTAAGACACGATCCACAAGTGTAAATAGGCTAAGACAAAGTTTAAACCTAATATCTTATTCCAGCATTTGCCTATGTATTATTTAGTAGATATCAAAGCTATTTAGATATATTAAAATCTAAAACAAAGCTATTCAGATCAAGACTCAAACCACCACATCTGGAAATGCTTCCCTTCCTCCTATCTCTCTCTTTTTTTATTTTTTGACAGAGAAAAAACTGAAATATCCCATACTACCATTAGATGATACCATCAGCTTTTAATCAGCAATGTGAACTCCTATTTAAATTTACAGGATGAATCTTTATTTCATTCATCTTTTCTTTCGGGGGGGAAAGTGAAACAGGAGAACCGACCTTATTAATTATAAGATTGATGGGGTGAAGAAAGCCAAAAGAATTTGGCTTGCAAATTATTTTGAGAGATATGAATATGTATGACTATACTAGGAACCATAGTCATAAACTCTGAATATGGGGCTTTGGACTGACTCTGTCTCCAATGGATTAAATTAGAGTTCAGCCTCCCCAAACCTGACACAACAAAAGTAGAAATGTTTGAATCAGAGCCAGGGTAGGCTCTCATCATATTTGGAATTGGGGTATCTGACCAATTTTGTTGTATAGGTGCAACATGGAAATGGCAGAATGGAATTCCTGCAAGATAGAGGATCAAGCTTCACCCAGAATTCCAGGGGACCCCCCCTGGAGAACTCTGGGTAAGGGGACAGTTTGAAAGCAGTTAGGAACAGTTGGTTCTTGGGGATGAGGCTTGATCCTGTATCTTGCAGGAATTCCACCCTGCCATTTTCCATGTTGCAGTATCCCAAACTGCCTCAGCAAGCAGAGCGATCTGCTCACCTCAACCCCCCAGGAACCAACTGTTCCTAACTGCTTTCAAACTGTCCCCTCACCCAGAGTTCTCCAGGGGGGGGTCCCCTGGAATTCTGGGTGAGGCTTGACCCTATATCTTGCAGGAATTCCACCCTGCCATTTTCCATGTTGCAATAGGGTCTTGATTTCTGACAGCCTATATCACAAGTTTAAATAGTCTTTTTATGATGAAAGATACTTACCCACAATGTCTTTGAGAAAATCTTGCTTCTGGGATTCTTTGATCTTTGTATTTATTTTAAACCATATACACAAAGCTATGAGAAGCAGTTTTAAGTTGATAATATTATTTCTAGTTAACACACATGAAATATAAAGCATACATTTTGCTTTGTTAAAAGAGAACACACAAAAATGGCCCATAGTTCTTTACTTTGAAAAACTAAACTAGATATAAGTAGTAGCATGTGGTAAATTGAGAGTGGTAGGGGGAAAAAATAAAATACAGCATAGCAGAGAAAGACGTTGGGGGCAAAGTTTATTCTTTTAGGCAAACAATGAAGATTTAATTTAGAGTTTTTAAGGAGTAGGTGATAGAGGAAAGGATGAAATTTGAATGACAGTAGGGAAAATAGGCATTTTAAGTCTTTTTTAAACCTTCAACTTTTCCTTCTCTCTTGATATAAAATCTATTTTGATCAGTTTCCTCTTTATGGAAAAGGGACTTCAGGATATGAGTTTCTCTAAGGAATACACTACTCTGACTCCGAGGTTAGTTTTTGGAAGTAAAAAAGGGAAGAGAAAAGAAAGAAGAAAAAGGATTTTTCAGTGGATAGATCAACACTTACCTCCAAAATGATCCACTCTGACTTAAGATCTAGCATCCCTTAGATATTTTGAAAAGGAAGATAAAAATGCTTTAAAAATGAAAATGCTAATAATGATGCTGAAAAGCACAAGCAGATTATTAAAAAGTATCTCTAGAATTTTATGAATGACTCCCAGGTACTCACATTCTTACCACAACTTTTTGTTGTTGTTGTTGCAATATTCAAGCTAAACTGATATATATATATATATATATATATATATATATATATATATATATATATATATATATATATATATACTGTCTCAATTTGGAACAGTCTATTCTCTGTAAGGAGATAATTTAGGGGGGGAAACATATACACACCAAAAGGAAGAAATGATACCATTTGTTAACAATTTGCTTAAATCACAAACCCTGAAATCAATGTATCTCCTATCAACCAATCAGTAGATATAATAAAACTCAGCTACATTTGTTTATCAATAGTGGCACTAAAATAAAGCTATTATATTCAGTTTAAATGTCCTTCAACATGTTGCAGCTTCACAGGATGATGCTGTTCTAAGAGCACTATGAGTTAGTTGTCATGTTTCAGCTGTTTCTATAGCCCCCAATGCTCTGAAAACTCAAAGCAGAATGCTTCCCTTTTCTGCCCTTCGAATTAAAACAATACTTATGATATTACATGGAGGCTTTCCTACTGATGTTTATTCTCCCCGGGGCTCTGACAATGAAATTCTTATTAAATAATAATAAGATATTGACTAGTCTTTTCTGTCAATATGAAGATTTGTTGATCTGTGAAGTTTGTATTGATGAGGCAAGAGTGAGGTCAACAGACAATCTGGAGGGTAAATAAATCTTGATATTGACATAGAAACAAACAGTATTAATAGTTATACTAGCCTTTTTGGAGGTTATTAGTTACATGCCAGCACATCCAATCAACATAGACAGAGAGAATACAAACAAACAGAGTCAGAGGGAAATACCACAGAGTATCCAAAAATGTCCAACAAGGACATTTAAATTAATACTACTTCTTTACCTTCAGCAATGAAAAATTGCTCCTCAATAATCTCCCCCACCTGTCTCCTCTCTTCACCCCGAATTGAATCATACATATGCTCCATATTTTTTACATTAAGGAGAATCCTATTCATGCCTGAGATGATCTTATATTTATGATGGCCTCTTCTGTCAAATTGTTATTTCTGTAGCTTGCTGTCAAAAATGTCACTCAAAGTTTTCCTTTCCACCTCTCTTTACCCTCTGTCACAGTAACTTAGAGGGTCCAATCGAAGTGGAATCTATTTAGCCTACAATATACAAGTGAAAGAACTCTCTCTCTCTCTGTCTTTCTCTCTCTCTCTCTCTCTCTGTCTGTTTCTCCCTCTCTCCCTCTCTACCTCTTTCCTCCTCCTCCTCTTCCTTCTCCTCCTCTCTCTGTCTCTGTCTTTTTTCCTCTTCTTTCTTTCTTCTCTGTCTCTCTCTGTCACACAGACACACACCCTGAGTCACATCTATGTCTTTCTCTGTCTCCCCTAACTTTATCTTCTTGTATTTCTGAGTGGAATCTCTAATTTCTCCAAAGTTTAATCATTTTACTTTTATAATAAAAACATATTTGAATTTAGCCTGACTATAAGTTACACTTCTATTTCATATTTTAGTTGATAATAGCACAAATAACACCACTTTCCAAAAATCTTTGAGAACAAATGAAAAATACTCAGTTTTTAAAATAATGAATTGTGCATGTGAATAAAGCAAAAATCTCAACAGATTTAAATATTCTTCCCTTTTCAGAGTACTCTCATCCTTGGTACATTTTTCTTTTTATTTTTTGATAAATACAATAGATGTTCATTAAACCAGAAAATTTTTATTAAGGGTTCATAAAAACTGGTAGGTTTTCAGCCAGATGTGCCCCGAAATGGTTCAGTGAATTTAGTGGATTTTGTCATTTTTGTTCTCTATTGCCCATGTTTTAGTGGAATAATAAGCAACTCTAGGACTGACTCATTTGAGGCCCCGCATGTATCTCTCCCTATGTTCTGCATCAGTATTATTATGAAATAGTATTTATCAATGATCTAAATATAGTGGTTCAGAAACCAAATGAATAAGTTAACTTGATCCCACCATCTAGAAGTTTAATAGTCCATGGAAAAACACATAGAAACTTGTTCAAATAGAGTATTGTATGAGAGAGATGATGTAATAGTAACAATCTAGAAGTCCATGAATAAGCAAATATTTACACTCTGTGTAGAGCTTAGTATTTGTGTTGTTGTTTTTAATGTCAGCTAGGTAGTTGAGGTGAAACAAACAATCACTTTACTTTCTTTTTTAATATATATTTTTTATTACATTTGAGTTCCAAATTGTTTTCCTTTCTCCCTCCCTCCCAAATCCACACTAGAAAAGGCCAACATTTGATATAGTTTTTTATGAAGTTATATAATACATACTTCCATATTTCTTTCTCTGGAGGTGGATAGCATCTTCCTTCATAGGTTCTTTGTAGTTGAACTGAATATTCATATAACTTGGAAAAGCTTAGTTATTCAAATTATATTGCATTTACTTTATATAATATTCTCTTGATTCTGCTCATTTTACCTCCATTATTCCATGTAAGCCTTCCCAGGTTTTTCTGAAAGCACCCTGCTTATCATTTCTTATAGCACATAAGTACTTCATCACAGTCATATACCACAACTCGTTCAGGCTTTCCCCAACTGATGGGCAACCCCTCAATTTCCAGCTCTTTGCCTCGACAAAGAAAGATACTATAAATAACATAGAACATAGAAGTTTCTTCCCCTCTTTTCTCTGATCACCTTGGAAAACAGACTAAGAGTGGTATTCCTGAACAATAGGATACACTTAATCTTCTCTCAGTCAAGAAAAACTTTGTGGAGAAAGTGGCATTTTAAGGGTCCTATGGAGAAATGAAAGGATCATGGTATTTTGAGAAGTTTGACACCTTGTGATATTCTTATGTACAAGATGATTTGGGTTAGATGATAGTAAAAGAGGATTCAGAATTCTTGGAAAGATTAGTCCAAAATAATAGGTGTTAATGGATGGATATCATTATGGAAAAGAATCTGTGAATAGAGAGCTCCAAGAATCTGTCTATGAATCTAAGCTGCTGAATATTTTTTCATCAGTGAAATAAGGACTTATCAATCAAATTTATCAATCAAAGTTAGGAAGAATAGTTCATCGATTAGAAGCCAGAATTAGGATTCAAAATTCTCCACCAGCTAGAATAAGTCAGATCTAAAAGGAAGAAAATAGTATTACTGAACCAGAAAGAACTAGTCCGTCTGGTTTGTGGCCAGTAATTCTTGAACATTAAATGCCTTCCTTTTTGATTAAAAATATATACCTCTTTAACAATCTCCCCTGATAGCCCATTTTCATGTTTTATAAGTCTTAGAAAACATGTGTGAACAACAAAGCTTTCTCATTTTTAAAACATTTCAATGAGTAGAAGCAGTTTGCGGAAGTTACATAGTAAGTAAGAAAGACCACTAGACTAGGAGTCAGAAGCCCTGGGTTCTAACCCCACCTTATGTCATTAATTAGCTGTGTAACCTTGGGAAAGTCATTTAACCTCTTTGGTTTCAAATAATGTGAGGGCATTGAATGAGATGGTTTGAAAGACTTCTTTCGTCTATAATGTTCTATGATTATTTCTGGGCTTTTGATAGCTGAGATTCTAGAAAGGAAAGCAGAAACGTTAGCATGGGTTCATCAGGATAGTACTTGCCACATTAATCCCATTTCTTTTCTGGACACTACATTGGTGAATCAGAATTATTTAGGCATAGCATATGTAGATTTTGTCAAAATGTTTGACAATTTGTATTATTCTTATGGACAAGATGATTTGGGTTAGATGATAGTAAAGGAGGATTCAGAGTTCTTTGAAGGATTAGTCCAAAATAATAGTGGTTAATGGATTGCTATCATTGTGGAAGACAATCTGTGAACAGAGCGCCCTAAAGCTCTATCCAGGAGTCTAAGAAGTTGAATAAGTTTTTCATCAGTGAATTAAAAACTTATCAATAAAGTTAAGAAGGATAGTTTATAGATTAGAGGCCAGAGTTGGGATTCAAAAATCTCCACTGATTAGAACAAGAAGATAGATTTAATAAGAAGAAATTTAGCAGTGATTAGTATGAACTTTTACACTTGGATTCAGAAAACCAACTTATATAAATTCAGGTTGGAATAGAAAACAATTTGGGTGGAAAAGGTGTAAGTGTTTAAGATTATTTCAAGATCAATATGAGTCAACAATGTGAAAGAGCATCTAAGCAATCCAAGATTGCTAATCTAGTTTTATGTTATGTTCATAGATATGTAGTATCCAAATGAAAGAAATAATTACTATGCTACACTCAGCCCATTTCTGACTCATTTCCAGAGTACTGTCTGCAGTTCTGAATATCATAGTTGAGGCAGGATCTTGACAAACTATAATACATCAGGAGGGGGTACCCAGGATGGTGAGATAAATGAGGATCCTGTCATACAAAGATTGGTTTGAAATAACTGGGGGTGTTTAACCTAGAGGAGAGAAAACTCAGAAACTTGTGAGACATGAAGCCAGGAACTTCCTGCTAAGACTGAATCCTACCTTAGATGTGGTTGACATGGACAAGTCATTTAATCTCTTTCAGCCTCAGTTTCTTCATCTGTAAAATGCTATAATAGCACACACTTCAATGATTTTTATGAGGTCATAAAAATCAAATAAAATAATTTTATTTCTCTCTCTATATAAAACTTCACAAACTTGAAAACACCATAATAAAAATAATAGCTAACATTTATATAATATTTACAATGAGTCAGGCACTATCCTAAGCACTTTTTAATTATTATTTCATTTAGTTCTCAAAGTGATACTGGGAGGCAGGTACTCTTACTGTCTCCATTTTACATATGAAAAACTGAGGAAAACTGAGATTAAATGACTTGCCCAGGGTCACTTGGCTAGTAAGAAGAAAGATAGAACCAGCTGTTTCAAGAGACAGGATTCCTTTCACTGCAGATCTCCAAGTAGAAGTTGCAAGATCTCTTGCCGGAACAGTTTAGAGCAGAGATAGTTGGCTCCGTTGGCTGGCAGGATACATGTGGCCCATAACACTCCTGAGTGGGTCAAGCCAGATTAAAATGTAATTGGGAAATATTTATTGAAATAAATAAAAATACAATGGAACACGTATAATATTATTGGGTTTTCTAAGTCAATATGTAGCCATCAGGGGGGTTTTGTGGGTCCCATTTCTATTTGATTTTGATACTAGTGTTGTAGAAGGCTTGCTGTTGAAGTAAAGGTTGAACTAGATAACTCTATCCAATTTTGAGATGCTGTGGTTCTAAGGTTTCTCTCTATGTCTATGACTTTTTGATTCATGTGGGTTTTTTTTAAGGCATTCACAACTAGACTTACCTCAAAGCCTTCCTGAAGAGTGCACAACATCAGGATGCCAGTTTGGTGGGCAGCATTTCTACTTGCCACCTTGACCTCTTTTGTTTCCTTCTCTCCTTCCTCTTCCGCCTTTTCTTCTTCCTTCTCTCCCTATCTCATTCAGACTAGAAGTACAGGGGCCACACATTGCCCAGTCCCACAGTCGATTAGCATAACTAAAGCTTTAACCTACTTTGTTTTCTGGACTTGGACCAGTTCTTAACTCCTTAGTCAGCCTGCTGGGTCTCTGCTCCAATAGTTTACCACATTGGTGCTAGAATTAGTGTGGAAACCAATTAGCTTTAACTCTTTTGTGTCTCAGAACTCTCCAACTCAGGAGATCCACCTGCCTGATCCTTTGTAGCTGCAGGATCTAGAGACATGTGCTGCCATACCCAACTCTCTTTTTTCTCTCTTAGTTCTTTGAATTCCCAATTGCTCAGAAGCAATTTATCCAGCTTCAAAGTATAATGAATAGTGGAGGTATTTTTAAGGAGGAAAATACTGTCCATCACTGCTTAGTCATTCAAAGACTCGGGCTGTAAAGACAAGATGTGAACCTGCTCTGCCAGATATCCTGAAAACTGCAGTGATTTAAATCATGCCTTCCACTGCCATCATTTTCCCCAACATAACTGGGAGCTCTTTGAGAGAAGGGGCTGGTGTTTACCTTTCTTGGCATCGCAAGTGCTTAAGCACAAGGCCTGGCACATTCTAGGTGCATAATAAATGTTTTATTGACTTATTAACTGAATAGTGATTGTCCTGTTCCTCATCTTGACTTTCTTCATGGGTCCTCAGTAGTCATACCTTGCATGTCTCTATAGACTCTTTCAAGGTGACTAGGCAAAACTGTAGAGTAGACTATGTCTGTGACATTATCACAGGAGTAATCAGGTAAAGGACAGGAATCTGTGACTCTTAGAGGAGAGACAGACCCCATTCCCTTTTTGGGGGGTAGCAACAAGGAGTGAAGACTATTATTAGAACTCCTAGAAAGAATATTTTGAACCTTTCTCTTATTCCTAATCTTTACTTTCTCTCAAGGGTTAATAGCAGTGTCCAGCTTGCTTCTACCCAGCACAAGGGGAGCAGAAGTGATCTGAATCTGAATATCAATACTCTTCATTACCATTTGTGTGATTTTTGATCAGGCCACTTCATCTTTCCAGGTCTCAGTTTCTTCTTTTGTAAAATGTGGGATAATATTATTTGCCCTGCTTGTTACTTGGATGTTGTGAGGCTTAAATGAGATAATAGCTGACATTTTTTCCCCAGTAGAACTTAACTTTCTCATGGTCAGGGACAGTTTTTAATTTTTGAATTTGTATGTCAAGTATTAACACAGAACCTTGCACTCTGTAGGGGATTAATAAACACTCATTGAATTGTCTGAAAAGTCAGAAATCACAAATTATAAGTGCTTCTCATCAATTTTTAATAAAATATCAAAATTGTATAGAGGAAGCTTTGTTCTTCAGTTACATATTTAAAAAAAACATCTGGTCTGCAAATCATCGTAAGTCTTGTAGGAATGGGCTTTCTTTTCAGAAAGTTCTTCCTAGCATTTAATCTACATCTTTCCTGTTATAAATTAAGCTCCATCTCTCTTCCTGGATACTGACACTAAGAATTTTTAAAAATTAAGTTCCCTATTGGCTTTCTCTTCTAAGTTTTAGTCTAATATGAGAGAAATGACAGAAATAAGGTGTTGTAGGAGAGAGCACCAGACAGAGTATGAGATTAGAGTTGCTAGGAATCTTCTGAAAGTCTAGAGCATAGACAAAAAAAAGACTAGTACCTTAGTATTTTAAAATGATAGTTCTTTCTAGGAGCTAAAAATACTTTATGAAGATACTTGTCACTTTATACATTCTCTTTCATCCATGGCCACAACATCTTTGACTCTTCCTTCCCTGGACTAAAATACTTAGCAGATATCTTATGTGGGTTCTATTCCCACAATATCTCTTGCTTTTTTCTTTATTATTTTCACTGCCTATGAATTTTAGTGGCTCTGTATCAAGTCTAGTATCAAATAGAAAGTCTTCTGTTTGGCTTCCAGAACCCTTTACAACCTCCTGGCCCCCTCCTACCTTTCCTGTCACATCTTACACCTTACTTTTCTATCTGCCCACTCCTACCTCCCTGCCATGATTCAGTTTGCTATTTCTGGTATAAAACACTCCTCCAGATGCTGGATATTTTCACTGGCTATTCTTCTTACCTGGCATATTCTCCTTTTTCAGCTCTACCTCCTGGCTTTCTTCAAGTACCAGCTTCTATGAGAAACCCTTCCTGCTACTCCTTGATGATACTATAACTTCCATTTACAGATTATCTCTAGTTTATTCTAGTTGTGCATGGTTATTTCCGTGTTGCCTTCTGCCATTAGAATATAAACTCTGTTGAGAGAAGGAACTGTCCTTTGCCTTTCTTTGTAGCCTGAGCACTTAGCACAGTGCCTGGTACATAGGAGATGTTTAATAAATAATTACTGTCTACCAACAACCACCATTCTTATCAACCCTCCCTGGGACTATTGCAGTGACCTATTTACAGCTCTCCTGTCCTTCAGTTTCTTTTCTTCCCTATAATCCATCCTTTACATTCTCCTGTCTTTCAGTCTCTTCTTTCTCTATAATCTATCCTCTACACCAGGGGTGGGCAACGTATGGCTCTCGAGCCATATCTAGCTCTTTTGAGGGCCAGATATGGCTCTTTCTGCAGGAGCCATGAAGTCAATTTTTTTTCAGGCTCTGTTACAGGGGCGCGCACTGTGAGCACTGTATGGCTCTCACAAAATTACATTTTAAAAAATGTGGCATTTATGACTCTCATGACCAAAAACGTTGCCGACCCCTGCTCTACACTGTTGCCTGATTTATCTTTCTAATGCATAAACTGGATCATGCTTTTGAACTCCTCGAAAAATCTTCATGGACTTCACGTTGCCTACCAAATAAAGTACAAACTCTTTAGCCTCATATTCAAGGTCTTCTACATAGCATCATCTAACTCTCTGGTCTTCTGTCACACTATTCTCTCTCTCAATCTCTAACCAGATTCAGTTGTTTTTTTTTTCTCATCCCTTCAGTATGTTTTGGGCTCTTCTGCTTCTGCACCTTTGATCTTACTCTTTCCTAATATGCAATGGATTTTATCCCTCCCTTCCTAATTCAAGAAGTTAGAGTCAAGGTAAGGAGTATTGGAAACACATGGATAGAAACCTAAGATGTACTAAAATAGTTATCCACACCTGAATTAGTACATTTGTCAAGTACATGAGAATACCTTGTTCACCCTTGGATATAAAGCAATGAGCAGGTTAAATGGGAAATGGGTTATGGAGTAGGAGAAAGGGAGGATGGCAATGGATTATTCACAATCACCCTTTTAGCATAACTGGTCACTTCCAAGCTGGATCTCAGATGTAAGACAATCCCATAGGACTCAGGGTGACTGTATCACAAAAGTGACAAAGAAGGAATGAATGAAAAAGATGTTCTTATGTCAGTAAAACATAGATAAGTTCTCTAGTCCTCAATTTTGTGTCTTTTCTTCGAATTCACAAATGAACCACTACACCCCTATCTCTACCTTTCATTAAAGTATAGCTCCTTGCTATCTCCCAAAAGAAAAATTTCCTCAGTCTTCAGTCAGGTCAACAAGCAGTAACTCTCCTAAGTTCCCTTCTAAATCTAAACCTATTATCTTTCTTGCCTTCAGCTGGAATTGATTCCCTTTCTTGTCTTCATCTGACTTCCCAGCACTTTGGGCTAGGAAGCACTTTCCTTGTGTACTCACCATATTCTAATTTACACTTGATCTGTGTTCATGTCTAATAATGTGGTTCCTTTCGTATGCTCCCCAAATAGCAAGGGCTTATTTATATTTGCATCTCCTCCCCACCCCACCCAGCGGCTAAGTGAATAGAGCATTGCACATAGTAGGCACTTAAAAAGGTTTGATGAGTGACGGAGTCCATGAATGAAATCTTTGTTAGCTAGGCAGAAATGATTTTGTTTTGTCCATCAAACCTCTTTACAATGGAATTATTTACCTTTTTCTGAAGTTGTCATCCTTTAAAATCAATTTCATCCTTTGAGTCTGACAAATGGCTGGCTCGGCAGCATCATTAATAGAAGCATCAATTTTAGAAGCTATACTTCTGGAAGTGGAATAAAAGGGAGGTGTTACCCAGAGTTTAAGATACCCACTGGTAATGAGGGTATTTGAGTGATAGTAATTGGCAAGGAGAAAGAACTTAAAGATCTATCTGGAGACCTACCATCACAGTCTCTGGGCACCCTGCCAGACACAGGCTAAAAACAGTATGTAAAATGGTAAGAAAAATATGCTATTGGGTTTCTTCTTTGCTATAAATGTCATTGGTCAGAGGTTAAAGAGATATTCCTGAATCATAACTTCTAGACTTCTTGTTCTATGACTGGGGGAAAACTTGACTAAACAGGTGCTTTAGATAACTCGAATGGATTTCCAGAAACAGGAAATGGGGCTTTCTCTCTACAACCCAAACTACTACTCCAATTCCTGGCCTGCAATTCCCTCAGCTGAGGGAATTGACAGGAAAAATATATCTATTTGTGCTTCATTCCGGTACTGTACTTTCAGATCAGTATTTTTAAATGTACCCCACCCCCATCTGATGTGAAAAGTCTGTACCTCGGGGGCAGTGGATTGAGAGCCAGGCCTAGAGATGGGAGGTCCTAGTTTCAAATCTGGCCTTAGGCACTTCCCAGCTGTGTGACCCTGGGCAAGTCACTTGACCCCCATTGCCTAGACCTTACCACTCTTCTGCCTTGGAGCCAATACACAGTATTGACTCCAAGACGGAAGGTAAGGGTTTAAAAAAAAAGTCTGTACCTCGATAACCTTGAAGATGTCCATTTTATCTGATGTGAACTGCAAATTTTTGCAGTTTTTTTCAAAGCTTTTTATTTAGATTTACCACAGAAAACCGTTAGTGACTGAATATCAAAATGGTGATATTTCATTCTCCACTGGTCTCACCTCTAAATAGAGAAGGAATCACATTATTATGGGGGATAATCAAGAGAGGGAAGGATACCAGTGGGGGATCCTGAGCTATAGCATTAGAAGAACATACTGCAACCCCTCACAGCTACCGTATAGAACACTGAGGGTTGATATATCATGGGATGTCTGGGAAGCAAGCCTGTTACTGTGAGACGGGTTAGGAAGAGTCGCCCCAGAGCATGCTACAACAGTCTATAGTTTCAAAGACACTTAACATGTTCATTCCAGCTATCAAATTGCTTACAAAACCCAAAACAACTAGTCAATTTGGTCAATTCAGTTAAGCAATATAGCCCACCCAGTGAATAAATCTGTCATACTATGAGCTTAAATCGCCTGGTCATTTATTTGTTTGTTTGTTTGTTTGTTTATTTATTTTAATTGCCTGGTTATTTGGCTTCACTCATTAAGCAGGATATCCTGTGTAGACGAGAGATAGAGGGAAATAGGGTGTGTGATGTATTAATCACCAAAAAAAAATCCTAAAATTAAATTGGAAGAAATGTCCTTACTACATAGGTCTTTAAAATTGTATCTAGGTGGTATTTGATAAAAATACAAAACTATTACCACTCTAGACATTTTAGAAGTAACTGAATGAATATTGTCAGACAGCTTAGATCAGTGGGCCATTTATTTTAGTTTTGATCTGTCTTCTCTTTTATCACCCAAGCCCTATTAGTTTGATTCTTTGAATTTATAATTTAGGAAATTAGTTACAACTATTACTTTCCCAAGGGTTAAAGCTGGATAAGAGAAGGATAAATAAGCCTAAGTAGCGGAAAAAGTAGAGTTCCAGTTCTACAGATTAAATATGAAATTAAAGTGGAAAACTATGTAAACAGATGAAGGATGATTTTCATGCTGTGGAAACCCTGACATATTAGGAACTTTGGTAGTGAAAAGGTTGCACATAAAAATAAATAATAAATAAGTCAAAAGATGGGTTTCTCTGTCATGTGAAGGAAATACGAAATAACATGGAGACCTTATATATACAAATGCATTTGTCTTTCTGACCTACTGAATCTTGATTAGAATTTTGTCAGTGAGATTACAATTTGGTGGAATTTCTGAATCTCAATTGTGCTGTCAATGGATCATTCTTTCTGATAATAAGGTAGCTAGTGGTCCCTGAGAGAAGAGGGAAAAAACAATTGGCTTATGAAAGCAGGAACATGCCCTGAAACCTAGACCTGACTCTTGGCAGGGACCCAACTTCCTCCAAGCATTTGCCATCATTATGATTTTTAAAAATTGTTTGAGTTGTGCAGTTCACTGAAAAAAGGGATCAAACACAAGAGACAAAATCTAAAAACAAAAAGAAGGAGATTTAATTCATTTGGGAACTGAAAGTAGGTTGCTTTTGGTTTGCCTAACTCTTGGATCACTAGCCAAAGATGTAGATCACATTAAATAAAAGTATGTTGCTTATTTTGACCAGGGTTATACAGCTAGTAAGTGTCTGAAGCCAGATTCAAACTCAGGAAGGTGAGTCTTCCTGGCTTCAGGATTGACACTCTTTCCACTACACCACCTAGCTGCCACTGTTGCTTATTTTAAAGCAAATTATTATCAAATGATGATACTTCAAAATATTTTTTATTTTAATTTTGAGTAAAGTCATTTGGGTTTGAAACATATGCCTTTTTTAAATAGAGAAAACTTTGTCACAAAAATTAAGTGACCATCTAATTCTTGAATGCTTTTGTTTGCAAAATTTCCAGGATCCAATGAAAGAATAAACATTAAACGTAAGGCTGTGCCAAGGTCTTTGCTATCCCTAGTGACTTTTCCCTCTATGAAACCAAAGGTGAGCTTGAATAAATGTCACACGATCTAAATGTAGATTTTAATTAACTTTCAAATAAAGTATCTTGAATTCCAACTTGTGTACCACATCAACATTGGAACAAAGAATATCTTCGCCTTTTTACATAAAAAAACCCAAAACCTTTACCTTCTGTCTTAGTATCAGTTCTAATATAGAAGAGTGACAAGGGCTAGGCAATCAGGGTTAAGCTACTTGCTCAGGGTCACAAAGCTAGTAAGTGTATGAGGTCTAATTTGAACCGAGGTCCACCCGACTCTAGAACTGATACTCGATCCATTGTGTTGCCTAGCTAACCCAAGAAAATCTTCTTCAACAAGTGTTTGTTGAGCACCCTTTAAGTGTCCAGCTAGTGAAAATATTTTGAAATAGCTGCATTGATATATAAGCCAAACAACCAGAGTAACCAGTGATGGAGTGGGTAGGGAACCAGGCCTGGAGTTAGGAAAACAGTTCCTATCTGACTTTGGACATTTACTGGCTGTGTGACCCTGAGCAAATAATTTAATTGCTATTTGCCTCAGTTTCCTCAAATGTAAAATGGGGATAATAAAAGCACCTACCTTACAAGATTGTTGTGAGAATCAAATGAGATAATGTTTGTAAAAAGCATTTACTACAGTGTTTGGCATATAATAAGTGCAATATATACATTTGTCTTCTTCCTTCCCAATTTAGTAGAATACGCATGAATTGAAATACGATTTTTATGCACGTATAATCCAGTCTTCAGGTTTTGTGTATCTTCTTTCCTCAGCTTTTCTTAGGGACACAACAATTGATTGACATGGATGTCTCTGAGCATCTTAACAGGAAAGACTTCTCACATCTAGTGCATACCAAAAGGAGCTACTAGACATATTAGACATTAGAGAGGGGTTCTGCTCAGGATCTGTGGTGCCCTTACTATCATGCTAAATTTACTCTGTAGAATTTAAGAATCTTCAGAAAGGACCCTTCCTAGTCTACTTTTCCATCATTATCTCTTGAGTATTTCCAAAGACTCCTCCATCCCAGGAAGGCTAAATTGTTATCCTTTTTATGTATATTGTGAATTAATATGTCAGTTCATCATACTCTGCTGGTCAATTTATTTCAATCATCTTTTTAAAAGCCCTAGACAAAATTAACTTCCTTTGAATAGCTTTTCCTCTTTCTCTATCGGGCTTAGATCCCCTTAATAATGCGTTTTGTATATGTAATCCATGAAAACCTTGAGCATATTTATAATTTCTGCTGATTCTACATCACTAGGTAATTATTACCTTGAATTATTGTGTTCATAGTGTTCCTTTTCATTTATTTAAAGACTTTTATTTTTGTTTCAAGAGGGAGGGGGTGCCTTCTCATTCTAGGATTCCAAAATTTACTGAAAGAGTACTTGCTCAGGCCATCCATATCCTTCATGATTTTATGATCTTGAAAGATATGCCCTCTCCAGACTGAGTCCTAATCATTTTAATCTGACCTCATAAGGCAGCCTCTTGATCATTGGTTTGCCCTTCTCTGGACCTTCTCCAACTCTATTATATTTTTCTTAAAGTGCAGTGGCAGGAATTGTAAAACATATTCAAGGTTCAGATGAATCATGGGTTTAAAAAGAGATAGAATGCTGTTTTTGTTATTTTCTTCTCAACATCTTTCTTGATGATGCCTAATACTGTGTTGACCTTCTTGGATGCAGAAACACATGGTTCGGATATTTTCAGAGAACAGATTACTTTGAATCCCGGGTCCCTTTCCAGAGCTGTTTCATAAAAGATAGCTTAGGGACCATCATCTTTGGTTCCCTTCATCTTTATACTTGTACATGCAAAAATTCACAAGCCACTTCTTCTGTTCAGTTATGGGACAGTGGATTTAAACTTATAAGACCTGAGTTTGAATATTGATTCTGTGGTTTTGACTGCATCACTGTGAGGAAGTTAATAAATCTCTATGCCTCATTTTCCTCATCTGTAAACCGAAAGGGTTTGACTAGATGACATCTAAGGCTCTTTTGAACTCCAACTCTATGATCCTATGAATAAAGTCTTCTTATGTAGCCTTACAAGATTGACAATAACTTGTTTAAACACTACTTTTGAACACATTAACCTTACAAGACAAAGTCCAAATAATGGCATTCATAACCTTCCAGAAACTGACCCTATCTATACTTTGTCTATTTACTTCCCTTTCATTTGATCCAATCAAATGAGCCCTAACCCAGATCATGCAATTCATATCCCTACCTTTTTCCTCTTCTGCACAGTATTCCTCCTTTGGAAAATACTTGACTCAGTTCCTTCCTCTTAGCTAATTGATACTCTACCCTCAAGACCCACTTCAGATCCCATTTCTTTCATGGAACTTTCCATAACAATTTCAACCCTCAGTGACCAAATGAGATAACATATAAAGTGCTTTGTAAACCTTAAATTGCTATAGAAATGCAGGGGCTATTATTATGATTACTACTAATGTGTATTTTCTTGTGATTTCTTCAGTACTTACTACTTGCATCATAATCTAGTGGCTTATATGTCCCATTTTGTATTATTTATCTTTAATATATATATGCATGTGTGTCTATATATTTATAGACTCATATATTCATTTCACATCAGAGGTACTAGTTGGAGTGTATGGGATGTTCAAGAAGGACTAATACTCTCGAACTTCTGGTGTCAGGGACTACTGATCCTTTTGAAGACTGTTCATCCTTCTTTGGGGGTCTACCTCTCATCTAATGCTTACCTGTGGCTCCAAGAAATTGTAGCATTCACAGTGACTACAACTCAACCATCTAAGGAAGTGAACTAAACCAAAGTGTTAGGGGGATGTCTACGCCAAGCATGTGAGTTAGGGGGATGTCCACTCCAAGCATGTGAGTTAGGGGGATGTCTACTCCAAGTATGTGAGTTAGGGGGATGTCCACTCCAAGCATGTAAAGACATCTCTTGGTGAAATGAGCACATGAAAATGATTTGTTTCAACAGCCATGAGGGCAGCTGAAGCAGGCATTGTGGAATATTTAGTGCTCGGTCATATATTGAAGACACCAAAGTCTACATCCCAGGCTTTCACCAGTTGTCCTGACTTGTCTTGCCACTGTACTTGGATGACTCTGGAAGAGAAAGGCTGACTACTTTGCAATTCTGCTTCATTTAAATCCAAATCAAAGGAAAATCAGGATGGCACTCTATGATGTCACTGGTCCTCTTCAAAAATGTAGACTGAATAATAACATCATATACATTTATATGTATTAGAAAGTACATATGTACTATGTTGCATATATATATATGTATGCACATACCCACATACTCTTATCCACTAGGTTGTAAGCTTTTGAAGGACAGAAATCACTGTGGTTTATATTTCATTTCATGCCCATTGTCTAGAATAATACCCTAATAATAGTTCTCAATAGTAGAATACAATAGTGCCTACAATAATAAACTCTCTAGAAATGTTTGAAGGTATTTTGTACTTTGTAATAGTTTTCCAGTTATTTTGGGGGGGGTGAATTTTTAGGCCTCTGAGGAAAAGGACAGTATCATCTATTTCCTTTGTTACACAAATCAATGTGTTCTTGATGATATGAGCATTCCCAACAACAATACAGATTGTGCCAGCCTGTTCTATGACTCTTGTACATATCTTCTTATGAGGTGACCAGTGATTTATTGAGTGCCTTTCTAACTTTTTCTTGACATCATGAGGATACAAACTGAGTGACCTGTCCATTGGTTTATTTTTCATTTCACCATGTTACACAGTCTCCTCCATTTTGTTTTTGCTTATGCATTTGTTTAATAACATTTTTACCCTTCTTATCTTTAATAATTCTGCATTTGTAATGTGCTGCAGCTGGATAATAGCAATGATGTAATCTCCATTCCTTTTTAGATAATTCTTAATTTCAAGTCTTTGGAAATGCATTTCACTATTCACAGCCATAAAACAATGCTAGAAGAATATTAATAATTTTCTTTCTTTTTTTTTAATCCCTTAACTTCTGTGTATTGGCTCCTAGGTGGAAGCATGGTAAAGGTGGGCAATGGGTCAAGTGACTTGCCCAGGGTCGCACAGCTGGGAAGTGTCTGAGGCCAGATTTGAACCTAGGACCTCCCGTCTCTAGGCCTGGCTCTCAATCCACTGAGCTACCCAGCTGCCCCAATATTAATAATTTTCAAGTGAACCTTAATTTCAGAGAGAAGCTTATCATCATTAAAATAACTTCTCAGTTTCCCAAAAAAGGCAAAGCAGCCTGCTTAGCTACTCATGTTCGATTCTAGTCTTAACTCATTGCTCATTTGTGCTGGTTCTCCAAGATGAACAAACTCTAAGTAATGCCCATCCAATTATATGCCATAGCCTAGAAAATAAATATTCATTCATTTGATTTTTCTTGGATAGATGCACCCACTTCTTTAGAATGGTTGTGATTCTTATTCAGAAGATTCTATATTTTGATGCCACCATCATAATGTTTTTTCCAAACAGTATCATCTGGAAGACTTCACCGTCTTTAGGGACTTTCCTCTCTAACCCGCTGCCTCTCCCTAGACTTAGACTTCTTCCTGGATATTAACTATAGCAGTTAAGATTTGCATTTTTACGTTTGTTTTATGACTTGCTTGATATTAGTGTCCCAGAAGGTCATCAAAAAAGATAAATTTTTTTTAAAAATTTATTTTTTATAGAAGCTACATGGCACAGTGAATAGAGCACCAGGTCTGGAGTCAGGAAGATCTGAATTCAAATCCAGCCTTAGATATTTACTAGCTTGATGACCTTGAGCAAGTCACTTAATGCCTGTTTGCCTCAATTCCTTCATCTATAAAATGGATATAATAATAGTACCCATCTCCTTGGGTTTTTGGGAGAATAAAATGAAGTAATAATTACAAATTGCTTAGAACTATTCTGGGCTCATAATAAATGCTATATAAATGTCAACTATTAACATTGACATATGTAAGGGAGGAACTTTGTTAGAAGAGAGCCTCTAAGGCAGTGATTCCCAAAGTGGGTGCCACCGCCCCCTGGTGGGTGCTGCAGCAATCCAGGGGAACGATGATGGCCACAGGTGCATTTATCTTTCCTATTAATTGCTATTAAAATGTTAAAAAAATTAATTTCCAGGGGGCTAAGCAATATTTTTTCTGGAAAGGGGGCAGTAGGCCAAGAAAGTTTGGGAACCACTGGTCTAAGGTAATATTTTGCTTTACTGAATCAGATGCTCTTTTATAGTCAACAAAAAAGAATCACAGTAGGATCTTGTATTCTTTATCTCTTTGAATCAATTTCATGATGGTAAAAAGGTGCGTAACTGAAGAGTTTCATTTGTAGAGAGCTTGTCTGGTCTTTATTATGGATGCCCTTGATACATGTATAGATTATTCTCTTAAAACATTTATGTAGGTGGTAAAATAGACATATCATCAAGTAGTGTTTTTTTTTTTTTTACTTTCTTTCATTTGCCTTTTGTAGGGGGTGGGACAGTAAGACGATCTGAGATTTCTTGTAAATAATTGGAATTTCTCACAAACAGAAGAAAACAATAATTCCAGCAACCAGGAGCTGTGAATTACCCTTTTGCTATGACAGCTCTCTAAACTTCAGCCTCTGTATGGACTTATGGGAAAGAATGCTTACACTTGGAAGAGGGATGTTTTGCATCAATGGTTATTAGTGTCCCACCTTTGTAAAAAGTTCTTTTAAAGGTTATTTAAAGCTGGCTGACTAAAATGATTCTCAACTGACAGTATCTGGTATGCATAACAATGTGGCCAGTTGGTAGCAATCAAATGTTCTATCATTTCTTTAATCCTCTTTTTTTCTCTCAATATAGTTTTAAACCTCTTTTTGTTGTCCTTAGCTTTTCTTGATAACCTCAACTCATTCATTCTTTGCTTTAGCATTATACTTGGTATTTATAAAAGCACAGGACCATATTTATCTTTTGTTACCTGGTTTTGCTTCCATCTTATGTACATTCCTTTTTCAATTTAAGTTGATCAGTGAATTCCCTGTGTATCAATCTGGAAGTTTCCTAATCCCTAATGGACTACTGACCTTGGAATATCCTTGCCATAACCCTGCAATTGTCTTCTCCCATTGGTGAATTCTTCCTGGAAACTCAATTTTGAGGAAGGGCAAAGACCAACTAGGAGCAGTTTTGTGGCACAGCGGATAGAACGTTGGGTCTGAAGTCAGGAAGACTCATCTTCCTAAATTCAAATCTGGCCTCAGATGCTTACTAGCTCTGTGACCCTAGGCAAGTCACTTAACCGAGTTTGTTTCAATTCCTCATTTGTATAATAAACTGGAGAAATAATTGACAAACCACTCTAGTACCTTTCCCAAATAAGGTCACGAAGAGTGGGACATGACTAAAATGACTGAACAACAACAAAAATCATATATATTCTGCCATTTATCAACTTCTTTTCTGGATTTCCACAAGAGTATGTTTCTTAATATATAATTTTACCATCTACCTGTTTTTACTTAATTTGTGTGTACTTGTTTATATAATTATTGTTTGTTGATTTAGAAACTGCCTCTTCATATCTTTTGATCACTTAGCCATTGATGAATGGTTCTTAATTTTTTTTAGGTTTATACGGATTTCCAATAGATTTTGCATTTCAGGTTTTTTTTGGTACGTGATCTCCAATGAAAATAGTTGTCCATATCTTAACTTCTTACTCTATCTACCTAATTGAATTACTTAATTTTGCTTGAAAAGACTATTTTTAAAAACTTTTGTAATTTCCTAATTTATTTTTTTGAAAAATTCTCTGCATTGAGATTAGTTAGTAATCTTCATCTAATGTTCTGAAACCTCCATATTCTTCTAATTTTTTAATATAACGTTTTTATTGTTAGACCATTTTTGTATTTGGAAATTCATTATGGTATGTGGTGCAAAGAGCTAGTTTAAATCAAACTTACATACAGTTTTCTCAGTGTTTTTTCTTGAATAATGAATTCCTTTTCTAGCAAGTTATATTTTGGGGCTATTGAACATTATTTTTCTGTCCATGATTGCTTATAAATTTTCCTTGTTTCATTTTTTCTGGACCTTTTCCTTCCATATGGATATGGTGTTTTATCCTATATATATATATATATATA
>NC_058131.1:534274866-534345320 GCF_016433145.1 Gracilinanus agilis
TTCGGTGTATTGTCTCATAGGTGGAAGAGTGGTAAGGGTGGGCAATGGGGGTCAAGTGACTTGCCCAGGGTCACACAGCTGGGAAGTGTCTGAGGCCGGGTTTGAACCTAGGACCTCCTGTTTCTAGGCCTGACTCTCACTCTACTGAGCTACCCAGCTGCCCCCGATCCATCCAGTTTTTTTGTTTATCTTTCTTTCTCTCTTTCTATCTTATCCTCCTCAAAAAGTCTGTCTTGCTTCTGACCAATGTCTCTCCTATTTTGTATTTCCCCATATCTCTCATATCTTAGTTCCATCCCATCCCCATCTTCTTATTGGGCAAGACAGATTTCTATACCCAACTGAGTATGTGTATATATATATATATATATATATATATATATATATATATATATATAATGTGTGTGTACATATATATGTGGGTGTATATATGTATAACTCTTTGAACCAATTCCAGTAAGACTGAAATTCAAGTATTGCCCCCTGACTCCCATTTTCCTCTCCACTATAAAATATCTTCCATTGTGTGTACCTCTTTTATGTGAGCACATTTCCCTCATTCTACTTCTCACTTCCCCTTTCTCCCAGTGTATCCTTTTTTCTCACCCATTCATTTTTTCTGAAGATCACCCCAACATCAACTGACATTTGCATCCTCTATCTATGTAGACTCCTTTATAATGATAAAGATCTTAGGAGTTACAATATCATCTTCCCCATATAAGGATGTAAAAAGTTTGACTTAGTATAGTTCCTTATAATTATTCTTTCATGTTTATCTTTTTATGTTTTTTTCTTGAGTATTTTGTTTGAATGTCTTATTTTCTTTTTAGCTCTGGTCTTTTCATCAGAAATGCTTGAAAGTCTTCAATTTATTAAATATCCATCCTCCTGCCTCCAAAGGATTATATTCAATTTTGTTTAATATGTTATTCTTGAACATAATCTTAGTTCTTTTGCCTTACAGACTATCATACTCTGAACCCCCCCCAGTCCTTTAATGTGAAAGCTACTAGAACTTATGTGATACTGACTGTGGCTTTATGGATATTTGAATTGTTTCTTTTTGGCTGTTTGTAGCATTTTCTCCTTGATCTAGGAACTCAAGAATTTTCTTATAATATGCTTGGTAGTTTTCATTTTGGGATCTCTTTCAGGAGTGATCAGTGGATTCTTTCCATGTGTATTTTGCCCATGGAATCTATGATAGTGGGGCAATTTTCCTTGATAATTTTTTGAAATATGATGTCTAGGCTCTTTTTTATCATGGATTTCAGGAAGTTCATTAACTCATGATCTTTACTTGTTCTATTTCTATGTCAGTTGTTTTTCCAGTGAGATATTTCACATTTTCTTCCATTTTTCGTTCTTTTGACTTTATTTTATTGTACTTTGACATTTCATGGAGTCATTATCTTCCACTTGCCCAATTTAACTTTTAAGAAATTATTTTTTCAGTGATATTTTATACCTCTTTTTCCATTGGGTCAATTCTGCTTTTAAAGAAATTCTTCTCTTCAATTATATCATTAAGCTGTTAATTATCTTTTCATAATTTTCTTGCATCATTTTCATTTCTATTACCAATTTTTCTTCTGTTGGTCTTATCCTTTTCTTTGAGGCTTTCCTTATAAGTTCTATGTTTTAGTCTTCCCTGACACTGAAGTAGCTTGTTATGGTCATTTTTTGTTTATTTGCTCATTTTCCTAGCTTATTTCTTAACTTTGAACTTTACATTAAAGTTGAGCTCTACTCACCTGGGGCTGGAGAGTTACTCTGTCAAGTGTCAGGGTTTTTCATGACGTTGTTTACAGAGTTAGTTCTGTGGGGTGGAGGGGCTCTGTAAGTTTTCAGTGCTTCAAAGGTGGTATGATCCAGGAAGATGTATGGTCACTGCTTTCCTAATCTGTACTCTGGTTTATGTCCAGTAAGAGCCTGTGCTCCCCTACAGCAACAAGTGCTAGTGCTCCTGTTGGCCCTGAAAATGTTTCCAGATCTCCTACTTTCCTGCAGACACAAATGCTAGTGCTCCTCCAGCCCTGGCTAGTGCCCTCCTGTGATCAGGGCCTCTGCTGACTGATCACATGCACTACTCTCAGTACATAGAAGTATATCCCAGAACTGCTTATAGGTAATAGAGTTGGCAATCATTACTAGTTGTACCTAGTGCCAAAAAAGATCCCTTGAGATCTCTTTCTGACCAGTTGTCTGACCCCTAACTGTCAGTGGGCCAAGAGCTCCCAAACCTACTGCTGCTGTTGCTTTTTCTGTCACTTCTGCCTCCAAAGCCCACCTGTTGGTGCACCTGTTGAGCTCAAAGTCTTCACCTATCTAGTATTACAGACCTCTCATGCAAACCTCCAAAGTTGTCTTAGATTTAAAAAAAAAAGTCTCCGTCTGAACCTTTGTTGGATCTGCTACTCCAAAATTTGATTTTCTGTGTTATTTTAAAGTGGTTTGGAAAAGAATGTTGGGAGAATTTACCTGAGTTGGATTCTGATCCACACACTACTATCTTGCTTCCAGACTACTTTTTTTTTTTGCTATGTGATAATCTTCTTAGCTTCTAATAAGATTCTTTGTTGCTGAAGCTCTGGAGCTATACTTTTGGATGAATTTAACTTGGAATTCTTCTTTGTCATCTTTCATATATTCCTAACATTTTTTCTTAAACTTTGCCTGAAATATAGTACTTTTATATGTTTTTCTTAAATTTTCTCAAATGTCTGCCTAAAATGTATTATTCAATCTGTTTCTTTATATTTTCACAGGAGAACATCAATGTTCATGATGTCTTGACAAATTCTGTCCTCTACTGATAACTCATGTTTAATTGGCACTTTAAGGTTTTTAAAATACTTTCCTCATGACCAGTCTCTAACAGTACAATTAAAGTATAATTATTCATTTTACGGATGAGAAAACTGAGGCTCTAAGAGATTAAGTTGCTTGTTCATTATGATACAGCCACTAAATATTTGAGGTAGGGAAAAAACTAGGCTCCTGAATCCAAAGCCAGGATGATAGTCACTGTGCTATGTCTTCACTACTGAAGATTACCTTCCTTTGTTAAGAAAGCTCAAACTTTCTTTCAGCTGTGCTGTTTTTAAAACTTTTGCTCTATTTTCTACCTTGTGAACTTTTTTCTTCCATTTTGGCAATTTTTTCTCTCCAATAATTCATTAATTCATTAGGATTTTCCAAAACTTCTGAACTATTGAGTTTATCTTTTTTCTATCTTTGATCAGCTTTATAGCCATTTTTATAGAAGACAAATTTCTTTATCTCATTCAGTTTATTAATTACTTTGAAGTTATTGGAGGATGGTATAGATTTTCTTTTGGTATCATGTTATTTTTGTATTGCTCTTTCTGGAGGCAACTCTTTTCCTCATTTGCTCAATGATGTTTATTCCTCATATTGGAATTTTTAGTGTGCCCTTTTTTGTTTGCTCATCTGGGTCTTTGCTTCTCTTTCCTTATCATTCCCTCCCTGCCATGTTTTAAAAAGTTATTATTATACTTTGACTTATTTGCTTCATTTGTTGCTGTTTTGAAGTGATGAAAGGGAACTGGGCTCAGTTGCAACTTTTCATTTGGTCATTTTACCAGAATCCTTTTCAGAGACATAGTTAGAAAAATATATTTTGCTATAGAAGATTAGCAATTTGAGGGTTTCTCCTTTCTTTAAGTAATGATTCTTTTGAAAGGTTTAGTTTTTATTTTACTTGCCCACATAGTAGGACTTTCTTTTAGTTAGTACTCTTTGCCAATATTCTAATGTACTTAGTTTTAAAAACCCTTCCTTTTTCATGGGAAAAAAGTTGAATGCATTAAGTAGAAATACCGTTTTGATCATCATTCAAATCATTATAGGCCTTGATTTTCCTCTCATTTTATACCAGGCAATGTATTATTCTAATGGATTTGCCAAATTAAATCTGTATTTCTCAAGTATATTTAGGTAATTGAATTAAAAATGCACACCTGATCCTTGGTTTCTAACTCCCTACAAACTATCTAAGACATTATATACCTTCTTAGCAAATATGGGTATATTCGATATTTGTGCAATATCCCAAGCCATTCCTAGTAAAGATTTCTTATATTTCCAAATAGATTTCTTGAACTTCACTTTGGCCAATTCTGCCTTGTGTCCAACTCTAAAAAGTCTGGTTAATGTAGCTACTAATACTTAATCGCTCTTTCTGTCTTTTTCTGACAAATTGCTTAGCACAATAAGTGCAGGTCCCTTTAGACTGGCAGCAAGAAATAGTGCTTTCTATTCCTCAGCCCAATGGTTCATTTGGCTTATTATTTCAAATTGGGCATAATAAGCTTCCCAGGATGATTTTCCTTTAAAGTTGACTGGTCTCTGCATCGGTTGATTACCCAGATTGACCATATAGGCACTTGTTTCAGTTTCTTGTGGCTAGAAATCTGGCTCTGTATTTCAAGATACACAAAAATATTGCAATCCTCGTTTGCAATGATTTTCTTTACTTGATTATTGAAGTTATCAGAAATCTTGCCTTCCTTTAAAAAAAATTCCCCCATTATACCAAGATTAGATCTGCCTGTTAATTTAGGATACTTTCATTTCTGCCCTCTGAATTCTATATTTCCTCTTATATTTCACATTCAATGAGTTTTTGTTTTGTTAGAAGATGTCTGTTTTGAGGGTTAATTGTGCCTTATACCTCTTCTATTTAGGGCAGTGATGGGCAAACTTTTTAAAGAGAGGGCCAAAGGAAAGGAAATGCTCATCTGTCAGTCTGTTTCTAAGGCAATTCTTTCAAAGTTTCATCGTATTGTATCCTATTCATTATATTCATCAGATTAGGAATAATGTCACGGAGCCAGATAGAACATTTCAGGGGGCCCACATCTGGCCCACAGGGCCATAGTTTGCCCGTCACTCGTTTAAGGGACTGTGCTTCTTCATTATGTTTTTTAAAAATGTATTTGTTTGTTGGTTACATTGAAATTCCCAGGTATCTCCCTCTCTTTCTCCCCTTACTGTACTAGAGAAGGCATCATTTGACCCCAAAAATGTATATATAAATTATATCTTTTGTGTTTCTATTTGTCTGTTCTTTCTTAGGAAGTTGACATTCACAAGTTATTCTTCAGACATTAATTCTGTAGCTGCATATGTTTTCTTTATTTTAATTGTTTTACTTTTCATAATTTCATGTAGGTCTTTCCATGTTATTTTTTAAATTAACCTGCTCATCATTTCTTATAGCAGAGTAATATTCCATCACAATTATATGCCACAACTTGTTAAACCATTCCCCACTTGGTGGCATTTCCTAAATTTCAAATACTGCCTGGGCATAATTCCAGATTGCTCTCTGAAATGTTTTTTTCAGTTTGCAATTCCACCAACAGTGTATTCGTGTCTGTATTTTCCCACATCTCTTTGTTACTTTGGATTATCACTTTATCTAACCTGGTTGTTATGGATTTTAGTTTACTTTGGCTTTTTCTTCAACATCTGGGACATTTGGATCTTAATGTAACACAATGGGAAAATACAAATTATACGTATAACCTTCCTCTCCTTGTTTGTCCATATATCTGCATTTCCCTAATTCAATTAATGAACTTTAGAGTAGAATGATTTTGAGAATGTAATAGCAGGTAGGATATTTTGAAAACATCAAAGATATAGTATCTGAGGGTATTTTTTTCTTTTGTCTGCATGCCTCTAAAGGGGTTTAAATTATCTCAGCTCTTAGAACAAGAAGGTAACTCAATCACCTGGCATCTTATGCTCATTTCTAGAGCTCTTTCTTTAAAAGAGTTCTGCTTTCAAAAATGCAGTAGAAAAATATAGAGAGAATAAGGTTCCCATTTAGGCTCAATAAAGAAGGTACTTGTTGAAAACAGAGTAATCAGGCTAGGTAAGCAAGTTGTAGACTATTGTCACCCAGCTGCTAAGAATTAGTAATATACTTCACAGAGAAGGCAATCCACAATGAATGATTGACAGATAACTGGTGCTGGGCATTTTCCACTTCTAAGAATGGCCCGGTAGAGCCAATCCTCTGAGTCAATTAGGGTGTAGTGTGTCACTACCTGTAATTCCTACTGTCTAATGTTGCTCAAACTGGTGAGTTACCTTGAGGAGTTCTTACTTTTCTTAGTGTTTTGGCTCATGTGCTGGGGTTTTGCAAGTATTCCTTTGCAGGAACTTTTCATTCCTCCAGTGGATAAGGTGTAGGTGCTTGAGGGAGGTCCACAGCTTTTCCTAGGGTAAGGGAAATCAGGGTGAGCTTTCTAGATCTTGCATTTTGGGGGAACCTCATCCTTTTGGCAAGTTGGGAAAATGACGCAGTGAGATAATCCAGCAAGATAGATGACTCAGGGGGCAGCTAGGTGGTACAGTGGATAGAGCACCAGACTTGAAGTCTGTAGGACCTGGGTTCAAATGTGACCTCAGACACTTCCTAGCTGTGTGACCCTGGGCAAGTCACTAAATCATGTTTGCCTCACCTTTGCCCTTCTCTCTTAGTATTGTTACTGAGACATAAGGTAAGGGTTTTTAAAAAAAAAAAAAAGATGACATGGGAAGGGAGAAGGAAGTTGCTTGACTGGTTACTACTAAAAGACAAATCTGAGGATCTGACTCATACAGTCAGTCAGCCCTAAAAATTCCCAATCTTCAATATAAAGTGAATATGTTCCTTTTCCACATACAGTTTCCTGTTAGGGAACATATTTTTTCTTTTAAGGTTTTCCATTTTAACCTGTGTAATATACCTCCTTGGCTTCTCATATATACCTGATATCATAACAACGATGGGCCAGTTTAGTGTGGTGAAAATAAAGTTGCCCTCCCTTAGAGTCAGGAACTTGGGTTCAAGTACTGCTTCTGATATGCACTGTCTAGATGCTGGGGGCAAGTCACTTAATCTGTGTCCCAGGAAAACTCTTGGACTCCAAGATCCACAGAATATTGCTAACTGATATGGTGTTAAGAAGTTCTTCATTAGCGGTTGTTGGCAGTGATCTAATCACAGATCTCCCTCTCTTCCCCAGTCATAAGTATAAGAATCTGGAGGGTGGAGGTGAGGGCAAGGAGACACAACAGATTGTTTATTCTGAACCTTTTATCCTCATAAGGTAGCTTTGGGAAGACTTTGAATGCTTTTCTTTTCCTTTTACTATTGGTCCTTAAACGAGAGTTAGTGTCTCCTTGTCTGTCTGCCAGTCCATCTATCTAAGAATTACCATCTGCAAAAAGCTTAACATTTGAAGTATATGCCAAAGAAAAAGCTTTACCTTATATGTAATATTAGCAGGTCATAAGCTTTCATATTTGTCTCATGTAAAATGTTGGTTGAAAACAGGCAGACAGAATTATCATCTCAGTTATGGGTACAAGGTATAAAACATCAAGAGAGACTTTGTGGAGGAGACAGGATGCCAGGGAGGAGAAAAGAATATTCCACAATGAAGTTTTTTCTAGTATCTTAAAAAAAAAACAATTTTACCTTCTATCTTGGAATTAATCCTATGTATTGATTCCAAGGCAGAAGACTAGTAAGGGCTAGGCAATGGGGGCTAAGTGACTTGCTGAGGGTCACCCATCTGGGAAGTGTCTGAGTCAGATTTGAAACAAGGACCTCCCATCTCTGGACCTGGCTCTCAAACCACTGAGCCACCTAGCTGCCCCCTTTTTCTAGTATCTTGACCACAAAGCTGGAAAGACTTCAGCATGTGTTCCACCTAATCTTCTCATTGTAAAGATGAGGAAATTGAGGCTTATGAAAAAAGAAATGGTTTGTCCAATATCACACAGGTTTTATGTCGGGACTAGGGTTTGAAAGCAGGTTCACTGATTCCAAATACCTACGTGATTCCAAATCATTCTTTTCTCTCTTGAATGTTGTTGTACTTGGGCACAAGAACTAGAAATTCCAGATGGAAAGGCTAATTCAGATCTCTAATTCAGAGAAAGAAGGGTAAAAAACCAGGTCCAACTTCCTTTTCTTCAGAGACCTGCTTGCTCTTATCTCGGTATGTGTTCTAACAACATCAGCATCAATAATAATAATAATAATCAATAACCACTTATTAAGTGCCTATTGTGTGCCAGGACAGATAGATGTACAGTGGATAGAGTGTAGAACCTGGAGACAGGAAGACATAAGATCACATCCAGCCTCAAACACTTAACTTACTCTGTGACTCTTGGCAAGTCACTTCGCCTCATTTGCCTCAGTTTCCTCATCTGGAAAATGAGCAGGAGAAGGAAATGGTAAACTGCTCCAGTATCTTTGCCAAGAAAACCCCAAATGGGATCACAAAGAGTTGAACACAGCTGAACGGCAATATTATAGGCCAGGCATTATGCTAAGCACCGAATGTGCTAAGCTCTATTGATGATGTGACTTAAATGGTTCAGAGCTTGTTGGTTACTCATTTTAGTTGCATAAAAAAAATCTTAATTATTTTTCAGAGAGCATCAACTGATGTTTATAAGTCACTTTCAAATATAAAGGAAACTTTTCACCTAAAAGATGTTCTGTGCCTTTTATTACAGCTCTTAAAAGAAGAGAACTTGGTGCTTTGGCTTCTGCTTGTTTCTACAAGCCCTAAGCTTTGAGTGGTGCGTCTAGTGGCAATGTTCATGTGCTAATTTTCACGATCCTCTTTCTTTGACCCTAATTGTCTTAAGCGCATCAGTTTGTGCCTCCTTCTCCGCTCAGTCCCTTTAAGAACTAAGCGTAAGACTCACTCCTATGAATGGCTACAGTGTGCTCGGAAAGTTTTATCTGGGCTTCAAATCTAGAAGATCATGGCCGAGTGACTTTTGTGGGCTCCCTTCCCTTCTGAAGCGAGATAACACTTTCTCAGGAAATGACACGTCTCCTTTTCAAGACAATATTTCCATTTTAGAGGGCACCGAATGCTTTGGAACTTGCTAGCCTTTCCATTTACTTTGATGCTAAAAGGGGAACACGGAAAGCAAGTTGGGTGTCAGGAGGAGTACTTGTCAGCTCTTCTGACTCCATGGGCGACGCTGGGGAAATCAGAGATGACATTTCTGTGCTCCCTGTTTCTCTCCTGTCATAATGTGGATAATAGTAGTTGCCTGTGAAGTGGTAGGTGAACTTCAGGTGAAAGTTACTGTAAATAATGGCAACATATCCTTATTGTTTTAACCTAGTCCCCTGACAAAATCCAAGCAAAATCCCAGATAGGAGAAACACATCGGGCAATGACTCCATTTAGATAGAGGACCTCGAGGTTTAACAGCTGCATTGCTAAGCCAAAGATGATGAATACCCAGGGCCTGTCTTTGCTTGAGCTTGCGGGTGGGGCGAATAGTTCCCTGAAGCTCTAATTTTCAGGCTGTGTCGCAAAGGTAATGTCTGGAAATCAATTTTCTGCTTGCACTCTTGTTTAGTCAAGGAGAGAAATTTTGTGCTTATGAAGGCTTGAGGGCCTGACACCACTTCAAGCCAACTCCCCGGGATCACAGGTTAAGGCATCTTGTGTGTAAGCTCGCCCTCCCCACGTTGCAGAAAACCTCAACCTTGACCTAGAGGGAATTTCTGTTCTAGAAGAGAGAAGGGAAATTCCGTTTCCATGTTAACGGAGTAGAGGTCTCCTCTTGTCACTGGCTGCCACGGTTCACTCTGGGGGCTCGGGGAGCCCAATTATGTGTGAAGGCATGAAAAAAGGAGCCAGTGTTCAAACTGGTGAGCAGAAGACTTGGACACAGGTCCTGTCAACAAATAATGGGATTTGCCAGTGTGTTGGCACACACATTTGTGGTCTGGAAGATTTATCCGGCAAAGAGGACCGACCGATGGCTCCGTACGAAATGAGCTGAGACCACGACTTCCGTGTCTCCGCTGCTCGGGTAGTCTGACTGCCACGGACAGAAGCAGCAGAGAAAATAACAGCAGTGTTAACTGTTCATGCAAGTGTAATAATAGCCTTTAACAGAAGAAGAGTAATTACCTTTGTCTAGTTTTCCCTGCTGTAAAAATGCAATAAAATAGAGCCCAGCGTCTACAGCTGATAGGCACTTTGCTTCTCATCCCAAAGTACATGCCAATGACTCTGTGAAAGGCCTTCTCCGCTCACGAGCTAAAGTCACATCTTAATTTTTAAAAATCCATTACTGATGGGTAGATTTCCTGAACACAGTTGACAGCTCTCATGCCAGTGATATTTGGCGAGAAATCTCGAAGCCACGGAAGATTTACAGCCTGCGAGATCATAGAGCATTAGTGGGTTCGGTCCCTTCCCCCCCTCTTCTTCTGCAAGTAACAATGACAGGAGGTATCTGCAGAGCAGAAGGAAGAGCTCAAGAGGGGTGGCTACGTTTGGAAATAGAAGCCCCTGTTAGCAGCCGGAAGCATTGGTGCTGAAAAGCAATCGCTGGTGTCAAGAACTTTCTTAGCTAAGCACTGCAGCTGGTGGCAATAAATAGCATTCTAATAAAGGAGGATGTTCAATCCATGACATAAGCGCATACTGTTTCAACCACAAAACCTAATTTATGGGGCTGCATATGTCTGAAATGGATTTTTTCCTATACATTTATAAATAAAAATGCGAAGATTTCAATGAGGAGAAAAGATCTGCATTTTAAATCAAACTAAAGTGGAAAGATCAATGAAAAGTATACTGCTTTTTAAAGTACACAATGATACAGAACATCTTAAAGAGGCTCGGGGTGCCACGCAGCCCAATTACCTCCATCCCTAAAAAAGACGGATGTTGTTTTCTATGCGAGTGAATGCTGTATTTATGGCACAGAATCTTATAATGCCCCCCATCTCTCTTTGGAAAAGCTACCAGAGGGGAAGGTCTGCACTGGAACTTGAGCCTTCTTTGGAAAAAAATATTAACAAAGGCTGATGCAGAAGCCACAGATAAAAACCTGTAGATTTCTCATAACCTCCATAACGATTCCGAAGACACTGTCACGAATGATGAACGACAATCCACTCCCCACCTAAAAAGAAACCTCCCCATGTGTAATAGCAAGGCAAAACAACTGGGCTCATCTGACCTCTTAACTCATTGACTCTGCGTGAGTAAATAAGTTATTAGTTTTGACAGAACCAGTGGTTTATTTTACCATATGCTGCTGTTCTTTGTTACACTTTCTATTCATACCACATGTTATTTCTCTTTATAATTATTGTGAAACATAGCAATTGCACATACTGTATCATATCCCACTGGGATAAACATTGTGGATGTGGTACCAGAAGAACTTGCTTTTGACGTAAAGTTTATTCCTACTGCTTTCTTTGCATGGAAAAGATTTCCATGGAGGCTATGCAGAAAGCTAAGTCTGTACTTAAATGAGTATGTAGGCAATTTGAATAGCATTTTATCCGGGACTTCAAAATGTCAATTTGTTTTCAACTGTGAGGTGTATGTACGAGACTGTGAAAGGAATAACTGGTTAATCTTTTAAGCCATTACTCAAGATAAAAAAACCCTGTTCTAGAAGGCAAAATATAGCATTCACTCTGCTGGTCTTTGAATTCATTCTTTCATACTGAGCCTTTTAAGTGTTTATTAATATCATATTTTCTTACTTTTGAAAGAAAGGGAAGTATAGGCCTAGATACCAATGAACACCGCCAATATTTCCTTTGAGATTTTGTTGACTTTGAAACTCCTTATTGTATGCTGAAGTGGCGTTGAGTTCTTCTTTTACTCATGATTGGCAAATTAAGTTCCTTTGTATTACAGCATAGAGACTCAGATTATAATGGAAATCTTAATTTTTAAAAAAAAATTTAGCCCATAGTGGTAGACCACAGTACAAATTGGTGCAAGATTCTTTTTAAAGCTTCATGTGATATAGTCGGCATCGACCCCAGAATAAAATGAAGAGCTTGACTTCATATAAAGCAGAAAGAGAAAAACACTTTAGAAAATCAATGGGTCTTACAGCAACTAAAAAGATTTTGTTTGAATGTGTCCCCTAAACAAGCGTTTGAAACTAGATTGTTCCAAAGAAATTGCATTTCAGCCTGATAAAGATATGAATTCAGTGGTTTCTAGGGAATTCTAGTCAGATGCCATCAGGGTATGCTTAAGAAACTAAAGACTAGAAATGAATTAACTTAAATGTCTCCCCGGCTGCATATGGATTGGAATCTATACACCAGTTGTATACGTGAAACTGAGAGTTCTAAGTTGAAACAGGACAGTGGAGTTAGGATTTTAAAATTACGTGAATATATGTCCTTTCTTCAACACGGCATGAGATACAGAAAGTTCATTTAATTTTTTAGCATAGCATAGAAGTGCATATGGTGAACATTAGGGCTTCCACCTTTGACACTGGTAAATGTTGGATATTCTCTCATTTCTTGCAAATATTGGCTCAGGGCTGACCTCACTTCCCACATGTGTACGGCTTTAATGACAATGGTGATAAAAGATTTCTCGTCTGAAAGTCCTGCACACCAGTGAGCTTACACTGTGCTGAGATGGAGAGGAATATGCCTTTACATTCAAATGTGGATCTGGCCCTTCTGGCTGTCAGGAATATTACTTAACAGGAAGCAATAACTTTGAAGAGACAAGATCATGGAAAACAAAGACCGACAGCATTCAATATGTAGAGCACCTGTATTCCCCCTTTTGCCAACGTTAAGCTTTAGAATTATGTTAAGTTGGTTCTGCTTTGAAAAACACAGCTTTATTGCGAATTTTCCTAATAGCTCATCATTTAGGATTTTGCTTTTTGTTGATAAAGAATATTTTTTAAAGGAAAAAAAAACAACAACTTGCTCTTACATGTTCTCTCTTCTTGAACCAAGATATGTTTTCTATGACAGAAGGCAGACTAGTGGTTGATCCATTTATTCTTGAATGAATGAAATATAATGACAGAAATTTGGAGAGTGATGTAACTCACACACCTGGTCAGTAGTAAGGTGCATGAGACTGATTACGCTGGAGTGAAATGGTGATAAATTAGGTCGGAGGATTGCCTTGAGAGATGTGACCAGATCCTTCTGCGAAGATCAGAGGTATATTTTCATCAGAGTGAGTTCAACAGATTTCTATTTTTCTGACAGAGTAGATTGCAGAGTTATAATGTGGTTCATCTCTCTGACAAATAAATTTTAGCATGTCAGGAAGTAAGGAAGGGGAAGCCTAAATGCCAACTGTTTACAGTGGATTTTACCTTACCTAGAATGGACAGAGAAAAGAGCTCAAACATCAAATGGAAATGATACTTTTCAGGGACAAGCATATAATAATGAGGACTCCCAATTTCTAGAACCCCAATAGCTGATATGCTTTAGGAGGGATTAAGCTTATCCCCCAATTGGCTAAGTGGTTACTACTTTCCATGTGGCCTCTTTTATGTCAATGTCATTTTTAGAGAATTCTTCCATTCAGTTATCACGATGGGCTTGGTATATTGAGTTCTAGTCAACGATAATAATGTTTAACTAAATAAAAGATTCTGTAATGACTGGCATACTTCAGATGAGAAGTGTTGTCATCATAATTAATTAGTGGAAATGTTGACCTAAAAATAGCTTTAGGATTGGTTTTCTATTAGAAAAGATCCTTCCTATGTCATGTCAAAATAATTAAGAAACACTGGTTCTGGTTCTAACATTCATAACACTTTTAGCATTAAAACTCAAATGTCACAAGCAACATTAACTCTCTATTCTTCGGCATAGATATCTTTCTGCCTCTAAAAGACCTGTGTCTAGAATATAATAAAAACCAGGAGAGGAACATAGAAGAAATAAACTACTGAATGTTAGGGAGCATATAATATAATAGCCTTCACCGGATGGTAAACTCAAATATTTACCTTCTAATACACATATATTGGTGACTTGAATAACTTTTCCATTGAATTAATGACAAATCATCACACTTTTGGAAATCGGTTACAGACTTGACCAAGATTGAAATGGGGGGAGGAGGTTAATACTTATTTGAACAAGATATAATATATAAATAGCCTTAAATGGCCTACTGTGGAAAGTTCCCTGGTTCCTTCCCTTTATACCGCTACTTTCATATGCCTTCCATGTTTTCTCTTCAGAAATTTCTTCTACCCCAGTTTTCTCAACCAGATACAACATGGCACCTTTTAATTCTTCTTGCTGAGTCTCTGGACATCATAGGAGGAATAAATATAAAGACTTAAAAAACTTACAATTTCATTACAGTACAAATTTTGTGGCTTTGCCAACAGAAAATATAATTTCCAGAACTTCCTTTGGTGTTTTTGAGCCATTAATATAGCCAATGACTAATTCTAACCATGGGAGGTAGTGTGGTGTAATTGTGTCAGCATCATTGGATTTGGAGTAAGGAAGACCTGGGTTCAAATTCTGTCTAAAGCATTGTCTCTATGGTCTTAGGCAAGTCACTTAATTCTTGGTGTCTTGGTTCCTTCATTTGTAAAATGAGGGGGGTTGGAATCAGCGTCTGAAAGATCTCTTCCTGATTTAATCTCCTGATTAAAAAGAAAGCAATCTTTCTTTTTAATCAGAATATTTGATCCTCTGATTCTTTTGGTTATGTCTGCTTCCATGACAGACATATAAATCCAGGTATGGTACGGCAGGTTTTATCTGAATCATGAATGTAAAACAAATTTTTTTAAAAGAAAAAAAAAGATGTTTAAAGAGGTTCATTTTTTACCATCTGGAGAACTGTTAGTGCTGAAGCTTATAAAATCCAACTCAGAAAATTCAAATATAGCATGATAGGGCCATTAATACACTGAATGTTTCCAATACAAAATATTATGTTGCTCCTAGCAACAAATTAGTGAATATCCAATCATAGTTGGCCCTGAAAATATATCAAAATAGGCTGCACTGTACCTAAGAGAGCGTCTTCTTTATGTTATGATTGCTTTCCAAGATTTATTACATTATGATAAACGATCATGTACGTTGTTTTGACAATCAGAGAATTTATGAATGAGAGGCTGATTTGCCTGCAGTGATGAACTGAATTGTAAAAGAAGCATTAGCAATGATGATACCATTTAAAATTTGTTTAAGAATTGGGTTACAGTTTTGCTTTCTTTTTAATCAGGAGCAAAAAAGCAGCCAAAGAGCATTTATTTTCAAGTAACAAGCATCTGACAGGTCTCATTAGGAAAACTCACAAATCCAAAGTCATAGGCTGATACTGTATAATATTTACATGACCTCCCAGCTGTAGTATCAGGATTTTGAACATATTTTTAACCTTGTGCATAGGGTCACCACTACACTTTCACTACTAAACGTTCATAGGTATAGTTAGTGATGGAGCAATAGTTTTTACAGGTTAAAGACTAAGGTATAGCAAATAGTCCTCCCTGTCCCAAGTTCCACTAGCTAGCCTTAAAATGATTTCTTAATTTACTTGAACATACACCAAAGATAAAATATATGGAAATTGTGATTCCCCCTCGTTAGTCACAGGAAAAAAATATCATTGCATTGGAGGAAGTTACCTGTTGAAAGAAAAGGAATTTGTAGAAGACCAAAGTAGAGCGATTTAAACAAAATATCTTAGTGGGCACTCACAAAGAAATACGTAATTGTATCTCCTTATATGTATATGAGGGATGGTTGCCTAGAATCTGTTTAAATCTATTTTTTTGGTCAGTTGAGCAATAATGTATTCTCACTTACTGGAGTTTCTCATTCCCTCCCTTTCCTAAAACATAACATTATAGCCATTTTTTACTTTTTTAAGATGAAAAATCCAACATATTAGTAAATCTTCAAGTCTACTGTTATGTAAGGCATATTCAGCACACTGTGAAGGGCTGATATTTTATTAATGATATCCAATCTGAATGATTTAAGCAAAACAAACGCCCCCAAATATGCTTTTTCTCCAAATGTCTAAGTAACTTAGCATAAGAATGGATCATTTTCTCCTCCCTTTTCCCATTCCCTTCCTGTTTATTAATACTTTTATCAAAAATACTTCAATGATCCATGATTTCTTTGCTGTGGTTGATTCTTTTACTGATGCAAATGGCTGCCTTTCTATAACTTTGTGGCTGGTCTTTAAGAGCTGCTGGGGCTGAACCTTGTGGCATAACAATAACTCTCCTGAACCCAACTAGACTGATCCTTGGATATGACTGACATTGAAGTTTTAGGTACATATTTGAAACCTTTCTAGCTTTGTAGAACCAATCAGAACCTGGCATGTACCTGTCAAATTCAAGATCATTCCCATGACATGTAGGCATCAGGGCGGTACTTCTGTGCAGAGATTGGAAAGGAACGTGGGGTCTCTCTTCACTTGTGCAGATAGCAATCCCTTTATGTCCTCTCATCCCATGCAGTTCTTGCCTATATCTTTCTGTAATTCTTCAATTTGGCCTCTCCTAGCTCTCCAGCCTTCTACTTTACTCCTTTCCACATGTACTACAATCCAGTGACAATGGCCTTTTTGTTATTTCATGGACTCAATTGTCCACTGGACTGACTGTCACGTGTGTCTGGAATGCTATTCTCCCTCCTTATCTCTGCCTCCTGGCTTTCCTGACTTTTTCTCAAGACTCAGCTCCGATTCCACTTTTACAAAGTTCCAGGTGTCCACCTCCCCATTCTATTCTTCCTATGATTACATCCCATTACAATAAACTGTATTGTATGTACATAGTTGTTTACAGGTTTCCTCTTCCATTAGAAAATGAGTTCCAAGGAGGTAGAGACTGTGTTCTCATTTTTCTTTGTATTCCCAGACCTTGGTACACAGTAAACCCTTAATGATACTTACTGATGGACTGATTGGCTAAAGACTTTCCTCTGGTCTTTATATCTAAGATAATTCTATTATCGTATGTGGGTTTTTGTCTGTTGTCTTTCATTCTCATCATATGTTCAGCCCACAAACTTTTCTGGACACACATACTCTTGAACATTGTTCATGCCACTTCTTAGGCAGGTAAGTATGCTTACTTATATTCACAGTAAGATTTATACTCACTCTTTGGGGTGCCTACATAATGAGGATGAGGACCAATTTTTTTTTCTCTTCCTGGCATGCTGTAACACTAGTGAGTACTTGGTTTCCTTCACCCATCTCAGTATTCTGGATATTACAGAAAGCAGACTGGTAAACTTTGAACTCTGCCCAGTTGGCTTAGTGGTGATGTAGTGGATAGAGCACTGGGTTTGAAGCCAGAAAGATTTGAGCTCAAATATATATACCGTTAATATATAATATCCCAAGATTCTATTGTCTCCTCTTCACATACATTCTCAGTTTGAAGTCTTAGTGCATCACTTCTCACTGGCACCATTGTAAGAGATTTCTAACTCATCTCATTGCTTCTTGTCTTTTCCTTCTCTGATATTTCACAAAGGTTTCAAACCAATCTTCCTGATGCACTGGCATGGGCTTTAAGAATTCGTATGACCTGATGAGATTTCAGAGCAAGATTTTGTACAGATTTAGCAATGATAATAGAAAATAATTATGAATGTATCATTTTATGTTGATTTTTCTTCATGTCTTTATTAAGCACTTTCTTCTATGTGCCAGACATTATGCTAAGTTCTGGGCATACAAAGAAAGGCAAAAAGGCTTCCTGATGAAAAACCTATGATTAAGATCCTTCACTATCTTCCTGTCTTCAAGAAGAAGAAATAGAAACTCCTCAGCATGGTATTTCAGCTCCCTCCATAATTCTAGCTCCAAACAACTTTTCTAGGCTTATTTTTTCTTTACTCTACTTCACATACTCTATACTCTGAGCCAAATCAGACTATTAAAGATGGATCTAATTTCATCTCACACCTCCCTCCTTCCTCTAAACATTCCTGCAGGTAATTTCTTATGCCTTGAATTCACTCCCTCTTCATCTCTACCAGCTGAAATTCTCTTCTTTCAAAGCTCAGCTTGGATGCTGGCTCCTAATTTTTTTCCAATGCTTTCTTTCCAGGCTACTGCACTTCTAGCATCTGAAAGTGACCTTTCCATCCTCTGGTTTTCCTAAAGTATCCCGGCTAGATCTTTTCTTTCTGTTTATCATATTCTTGTAACATTAATATGTATATTTAAAAAAATATGGTAGTTTTCCTCTCAGACTGTGACCTTACTTAGAGAGCAGCCTGGGTCATTTTTAATATAACAATACCTACTAGAATGATGTATACATAGTAGGTGCTTAATAAGTGACTTTTATCTGAGGAAATAAACCCATGAGAAGTTACCTAACAATATAGGCAGTATGTACAATAAATGCTATAGATTAGAAGATGGTGAGAGCACCAATGTGTCCCTGGGGTTGGGAAATACTTCACAGAAGCTTCCTGAAGTCTTCATTTACTTTCTGTCCTTCACTGGAGAAATCCTTAGACCAACGGTTCTTAACCTTTTAAATATCATGGACCCCGTTAGCAGTTTGGTACAGCTCTTTATGGACCCCTTCTCAGAATAATATTTTAAATAAATAAATGCAGTAAAACAAGACATATAGGATTATAAAGGAAACAAATTCTATTCACATACATTTATTAAATAAAAACCACTCCTTGTACCTCAAGTTAAGAACACCTGTATCTGAAGCATTCCAATCTGCGTGAACAAGTGTCTGGTTATAGGCCACTGACTTAAACCTTAGGCAAAATTATAAACTGACCTAAAATTGTCTTCAAAACATTTGGAGACCACAGACATATATTCTCCCTCCCCACTTCCCTGGAATACGTGGGGAGTAGAGGAAATGTTGGTGCAAGATAGATGGTTGTGGGTAAAATTTGTCAGTGCTGAAACAAACCAGAACCAGAAATTTAGGAAGCAACAAAGGTTTATTGAGTTCTCCAGCAAGGAAGCCCCATCCACATATGGGGATAGTCCCAAAAGGAACAAAATTTCAAAACTTTGATAAGTTTCCATTTAAGTAGGAGGTGAATTGGGAAAGGGGTATCTCTGGATTGGACAAGACCTGTTGCTGGGGGCTTGCAAGATAGGAATAGGGAATGTCGTATCTCTTGATTAGGCAGAGCCAGTTTCCAGGACTAGTAACAAGGAAGGCTCTACTTAAGGTTAGCTGTCTCATGTAACCCAGTCCTAATAGATTGGATTGTCCTTGTTTCAGTAGTAAGGAAGGTCACAGACAGTGTGGAGCTATAATACAAAGAGAGTCAGAGACAAAAATAGAGGAGCTACAGACAATCTGGAGTTGCATTAAATTTCTCAGCTACCCACAGTGCACTGAAGTAAAAGAGATTGGATTAAAAGGAAGCTCCAAGGGTGGAGCAAAGGATAAAGTGCCAGATCTGGCATTTTCTAATTGTGGGACCCTGGGCAAGTCACTTAACCCTGTTTGCCTCAGTTTTCTCATACATAAAATGATCTAGAGAAGGAAATGACAAACCATTCAGTGTAATTACCAAAAAAATCTCAAATGGGGTCACAAATAGTCAGACATGACAGCAATGACTGAAAAGAGGCCACCTAATCAGATCTAAACCCAAACATGAATCTCTTACACAATATACTCAGCTAGTCATCTTGCACTCCTCTATTGAAGACTTCTAACAGCTTCATATTTTAATATTTTGGAAGGAAAATACTGCTGACATTGACATTTACCTCAAGGTTCTAGAGAAAATAGTTTGTAAAATTCTACTCTAAAAGAAGTTCATTCTGAATCATAGGGAAAAATGGCCAATCTAGTGGTTAAAAACAGTTATCACCTAGAAGCAGCCCTAGAGCTCAAGACAGTTGATGAAAGCTTTTCCCCTATAGCTCCATTCTCTTTCTCAGTCTCTAATCCCACTTGGGAACAAATTACCCACCCAAGGCAGGGGTTAGAACTCAGGCCCCAGTGGATACAGCTCCAGACACCTGGTCCAAAAATTCCCAGAATGGAAGCACTTTCTCTTCACCCTCAAGGCATCAACTCTGCTTTTAGCATTGCCCTTCTCATTCTACTCCAAGCCATGATCCATAGAAGCAATTCCTATGGAGAAGAGATTACCATCTTCTATCAACCAACTTGCCACCCATAGGCAGGTAAGCCCATGATTCCTAGGATTAGCAATACCTTCTCCTCACTTGCTTTGCTTTCAATCTCTCTCCTGTGACCATCATCCAGAGGATCAACCCTTGTAATGTAGTAACTTCTCCTGCAAGTGTTGCAGCCCCCTTCCCCATTCCAGCCATAGCTACTGAAGAACCAAAAATGAAAGTTTTGGTTAATGATGTTCTTGTCACTATTTAATACTTCGACCTCAGAAAGGGGTATGATTTTAGAAGTAAAAATAATATTACTTGGCTTTGCCTTTGTATCCTAAAAACCACTGGCCCTTTTTAATCTGACTTGCTTTCCTTATTAAAATATGAGTTGTAAACAAAATCGTCTTCCTTTTCTGCTTGTATTTCCAGTGCTTAGTATAGTGCTATGCAATTGGTAGGTACCTAATGAATGCTTTTTCATTCATTCATTCATTCATTCATTCATTCATTCATTCATTCATTCATATAAAACTAAAAGGGACTTGAGCAGTAGTATTGAATTGCTGATATTGTACTTCAGCCAGTAGGTAGGATAATGTTGACTTGGTCTCAGAGTGTGGAGGCCGAATGTTTATCTCTTCCAAGTTCAGTTGTGAGGCCTCTATTTTGTTTTATTGTTTTATATCAACACAATCTGTTAATTTTATAAATGTAAATTGTCAAAGGGAGCATCCAGCAAAGGAAGTAATGACCGCAAAGAGTTGGAATGTCTTAATGAGAGAAGAGATTGACCTCATTTGCTTTTTATTGCAGGGTTACTAAACTGAAAGATCAGGGGGGCTATGGTAAATAAAGTTGAGCTCAATTTTAGCAAAGTATTTAAGAGTCTCTTTTGCCTTACTGATGGAAAACATGGAGAGAGGTCAGATCAATGAGATAACACAATTAGGTGGTATTAGAACTTGTTGAATAAACAAACCCAAATAATGATCATTAATGCCACTGTCATTTGTAATATTCATCAGTCAAATAATAGACAAATAGTAATTATTAATGTCATTAATAGTCATGAATATAATGAATGAATTTTAGTGTCAACATAGAAGGAAGTCTCCAGTAGAGTGACCTAGAGATCTATGCTTCATCCTTTGTTATTCAATATTTTTTAATCATTTGGATAAAGGAATAGATGACATACTTATCAAATGTCCAGATGACACAAATCTGAGAATAGCTAATGCATTGGATGATAGAGTTAGGACTTAAAATTATCTGGAGAGGCTAAAATATTAGACTGAATTTACTAAGATGAAATTTAAAGGAGATACATATCATATATACATATACATGTGTAAATACACATGTTTGTACACATTCACATGGGTATCCCTTCCACATTGTGACTTTCCCCATTATGGTTTCTATTCTGTATTGTGGCTAGGCATAAGAAGTTTGGGGAGTTTTGAGGATGCCACAGATTGCACATGAAGGCCAGCATATGATACAGAATAAGCTTAGAAACTCAGAAATGCATGAAATATATGTATAGTATTGTATACTATCAACATATTTTATCCTTTAATACAATAAATATAAATAATTTCTTTTTTAAAGTTAAAATAAATAAAAAGTTAGTTCGTAAAAAGAATCTGAAAGCCAACAGACAATATACAAAGGCTAGAAAAAAAGTTTAGTAAGTCATAAATACATAAAATATATGTACTGTTATCTATAATATTACCTGGGCAGTATTGTTTTACTTTCAAATAGCAAATGAACAGCTACACAATTTTTTTTCATAAAAAAATTAAATTTGTAGTAAAAGAGCTACTGTCCTACTTACTGGTTTGGGGATGCCAACTTTGTTTATAGCAATCTCATGTGACATCTCACAGTGATCTTTGCATCTCTCGTTTCTCTATCTTGCATCATTTAAATGCTTTGAACTCTATTAAATCATGGTCCCAAGTGTAGTATTCCTAATGGTTTGAAAGTGCTCTGAAGAAACAGACAAAAGTGATGAACTTGAAGGAAGAAGCAGAATTGTTAGATGTGCTTTGTTAAGGCAAAAGGACCATTGCAGTTGGCTGCCATTATGGTCTTCATGAGTTGACTGTAGGACATATCAAGAAAAAAAAGAGAAGGAAATCCATGAAGCTTTTGCTGTAGCTATGTTACAACTGGAAAGCAATTACATTTTACATGTTACATTTACAGGTTACATGTTACAACTGGAAAGCATTTACATAAACCATGAGACACACATCTCTTTCCTATAGAAAGTGCAATATTCTTTTAGATGCAGGAGTATTATAAAAAAGTTACTCTGTAGACTCTGGCATCTTACAAGAGAAGGCAAAGTCCTTATATTATTCCCTCAAGGAAAATGAAGATGAAGGATCTACCCCCAACTTATGACCATACTTAACCCAAATTTTACAATAAGGGACTGCAAACACCTCATGAAAGAAAAAGAAAAGGTTGATTTCTTCTCTGACATGAAGGGAGGACCAAAAAAAATTTAAGCAGATTTTTCCAGAATGTGGTGATACTATGCCCCTAAGGAAGGGATACCTGTATACAGCTTTTACATAGATATCTTTACACACAATAGGACCTCCTCCTCTGTGTTTTCACTTTCTATGGTTTCAGTTATCTATTAAGAATCTATTAACCCTGAAAGTCCACTAACAGAGCTTTGGAAGTCCACTTGCTGCAGCCTGCCAGGAACAACAATCTCTTCTGCTTCTACTTTCACTTTTTTAGGGCTTTGGTGATGGGGAGGCCATGGAGTGCTGAGCAGAGGGGCAGGAGAGGAGAGAGAACACATATACGGTATCAGCTATATCAACACTCATATCTATAATTTCAACCATCTGCATTAGGTCTTGGAATGCATCCCCCAGGGAGATGTGGGTCCTACTAGTTGTATGTATACACACACACATACACACATACATTGTTTAGTCTAAGTATATGTGTGCATATGTACACGTGTAATATTGTTTATATATTTGGGTCTATCTAGATTATATATATTTATAGATTATATTATCTATTATGTTATATATTTATATTACATATTATATAAAATATGTAAAGTAATATTATGTTATATGTATACACATATCCATAATATTGTATGTACATATATTCAGATATGTGTGTGAGTATATATAGTCATTTACTCACAATCACTGAGTTAATTCCAATTCATGTCTTGTGAGGACTGGCTGAAGTAGCTGAGGATGTTTAACCTGAAGAAAAGAATTAGGGGAGAATACCATGATGCTTTTCTACACATATTTGAAGCACTTTGGGGAGGGACGTCTGGGTTTATTCTGGTTGGCCCTAAAGGATAGAACTGTGAGCAAAGAGGAAAATTTTGACTTCTGAAAAAATAGCTTTCCAAAAAATCAGTGCTATCCAAAAGTAGAATGGGATACCTCAGGATGTCATTCATTCTCCTTATTGGAGATCTACAAACATAGAGACTTCACCTGTCATATATGACATAGAGGGGATTCTTGCTCAGGTATAACTCAGGCCAGATGGATTCTAAGAAGACCTTTACAACTCAACAATTCTGATATTATTTGATCTATTCCTTTAAAATTTAATTTTCTTAGAGCTCATCTTAAAATCCTGGCCTCTTCAGATCCATTTGAATCCTCACTGTTTACTCTGTATGTTAGCTATTTATTCCACTTTTATGTCATCTATAAATTTGAAGAGTCTGCTCTCTATGCCTTTATCCAAGTCTCTGAAAAAAATTAAAATATAGGGCTTTGGAGAATGGCTGAACAAATTGTGGTATATGATCGTGATGGAATACTACTGTGCTAAAAGAAATGATGAGCAGGATGGTTTCAGAAAATAAAACTGGAAAGCCCTACATGAACTGATGCAGAGTGAAACAAGCAGAAACAGAAAAACATTGTACAGAATAACCGCAATATTATATGATGATCAACTGTGAAAGACTTAGCTACTTTCAGCAATATAATGATCCAGGACGATTCTGAAGGACTTATTATAAAGAATGCTATCCACCCCCAGAATAAGAACTGCTTGAGTTGGATACAGATCAAAGCATACTATTTTCACTTTAGTTTATTTGTGTTTTTATTTTTTGGTTTTATACTAGTATTCTCTTATAACAATGAATAATATGGAAATATGTTTTACATGATAATACAGGTATGACCCAGATTAAATTGCTTACCATCTTCAGGAAGGGGTAGGAAAGAGAGGGAGGGAGGGAGACAATTTAGATCTTAAAACTTCAGAAAACTTACATGGAAAAATTGTTATTACATGTAACTGGGGAAGTAAAATATCTTTTTTAAAAATAAGGGTAAGGAGCAGCTAGGTGCCTCAGTGTATTGAGAATCAGAGCAGGAGATAGAAGGTCCTGGTTTCAAATCTGACCTCAGACACTTCCTAACTGTATAACCCAGGGCAAGTCACTTAATCCCAATTGCAATGCCCTTACTGCTCTTCTGCTTTGAAACTTATAGCAATTCTAAGACAGAAGGTAAGGATTTAAAAAATAGATAGGGCTAAGCATTATTCTCTGGTATACTCTACCAATGACCTTCTTCTAAGCTGATGCCAAGCCTTTTCGGTCTGGCTTTTCAACTAGTTCTAAATCTACCTATCTCTACCAATGCCCAATGCCTATTAAATATCTCTTCATATTTCAATTAATCAACAAATATTCCTTTAATGCTTACTATGTTCCAGATACATGCTAGGTGTGGAGATAGAAAAATTAAACAATCCCTGCCTGCAAAAATAAGAGACTTTAATGATTTGCCAAAATCTGGGTAAGTTAAAGCTACAGTACCCTCCTGATCTATCTAAAAGCTCCAATAAGAAATGAAATCTGGCTTTTCTGTAGTTATTTACTCTTTTTTATGTCTTAGTGGCCATGAATTTAGTGTTAACACTCACAATTTCAATTTCCAGGTAAAGCACAGTTAGAACAATCTGAAATTTCAGCTTCCAGAATGAAACGTTCCTACTTATGTCATTTCAGTGACAGTTACCTTCCTTTTCTGGAAAAAAAAATTTAAGCTAATTAGTTTTTAGTGATACATTTTGTTTTGACACATCAGTCACTTCCCAGTAAACAAACCCCTATAATGCCTTCCTGTGGGGGGAAAAACTGTTAAGCAAAACTGCCTGAAAACTAATTATGACTGATGGTACATGTAACTTTCCATTTTGGTAGTTTACCTTAATTTTCATTTCTTGATGGAGCTGCATAAGTTCATTGTGATCACAATGTGCTTTTCCAGAAGTTCACTAGCCATCCCTTTAATATGTTCCAATATTTTTTCCAAAAACCAGAGAAACTTCAGGGACCTATGGATTGCTGACTCTATTCTCTTGCTTTAAAAAAAAGTGTGATATTTATCCTTCTTCAGTCTTGTTATTCTGAATGATCTTTCAAACAACACTTACTATGAGCTTAGCAATCACATTTTCTGGTAATTTCAATATCTTGGGATATAGTTTATACCTTATCTGGACAGGTAGCAAGAATGAAGATTCGTTTCCAAGCACTGTTCTGGTTATCCCCAAACTGTAGAAACACCTAGACGAAGGCATGGCATTGGTAGATATTTATGGAGAGTCTATTGGAGAACATGGAGAAGAACTGCACAGGAAGTGAAGGTATAGGTTAGTTGTGATAGCATCAATGAAAGGAAATCCATAGAAGCATTGATGGAGCCAAATCTGGTGATCTGAGCCTCTTCAGGGAAAGCCAGATGGTTTCTTACTATCTTCCATTTTTATTGGGTTTCAACTCCCTATTAGTCATTCTTGTTCCATTCTTTCCAGCCTAAATGTCATCTCCTTGGCAGAACACAAGAAGAACCAAATAAATGCAGAGCAGTTCTAGGTATTATTGCCTTGTCCACCATGACCAGCAATCTTGTTTTTCTTCTTTCTCCTTTTCCATTGGAAAAAAAAGCCAAAGCTTTGTGTTGTCTTCATTCAGCATTCTTACATAATGCATATTATATAATATTTTAGTATTATGGCAACACACATTCATATTCACTCTCCATTATCTACCTTTGATTCCATTTTTTCATGTCTCTTAAAAACTTAAGTAGTTTGCTATAGTTCCTGTGCAGCTACATCTGAGACTATTCTTCCTTTTTTCCTCATCAGAACTGTTTATCTTTATGACTTCAGGATGTCATTTTCAAGAACTTCCCATCACTTCTAGATCAATTTCTTTTCTTTATAAATTAATCACTATAATTCACTATATAAGTTAAATATGTAACTTAACTAACTATAGATTCATTATGAAGGAAAGTGAATTGGTACAGTGGATAGAGTATTAGACTTAGAGGCAGGAAGACCTGAGATCAAATCCTACTTAATCTCTCTGTCTTAGTTACTTTATAAAATGGGAATAATAGCACCTACCACCCAGGATTGATATAAAGTAACACATGTAAAGTTTTTTGTAAGGTACTATATAAATACTAGTCACTATTGTACAATTTTAGTACATAGAGTCTACCTATTCTTTCTCAAAATACTCTGAAATTTGGGTACATGCCAAACAATACTCAGTTTTCTTCTGCTTCTGAATCACAAATTCTAATTGGGGGTGGTTATTTATTCCACAAAGTTTCCATTTCTTCCTTAGCAGCTAGTTTTTCCTTATTGTTGACAATTAACTTTCAGGACAAAATGCTCTTAACCTTTTGAAGGATGAACTAATAATTAAAGTAAAAAATGATCATGCATTTATCTACTTTGAATTTATTCACTTCATAGTTGTTCTTTTAAAATGGAATTTATTTTATTATTTTTTTTATTCAGCCTCTCCTTCCTCTCCCCACACCACAAAAGTAGTCATCCAGCAAAATACACAGATTATGTCTTTCAAGTTTCTACTTCTCAGTTCATTCTCTGAAGGTGATATTAAATCTGTAGCTATATATAATGTTCTCTTGGTTCTACTCATTTTGCTCTTCATTATCTCATATGGTTCTTTCCACATTAAAAAAAATTAATCTGCTTATCATTTCTTAAGGTGCAGTAGTATTCCATCATAATCATATACCACAATTTGTTCAGCTTTTCCCCAATTGATGGTCATCCTCTCAATTTCCAGTTTTTTTCCATCACAAAGAGAGCGGCTATAAATATTTTGGAAGTTATTGGTTCTTTTCCTTTTCCCATGATCTCCTTGAAAATAGACTCAGCAAACAAATTGCTGGATCTAAAGATACACACAGTTTTATAGCTCTTTGGGTGTAATTCCAAAATCAGTTCACAGATCCATCAACAGTTCCCTCTTTTTTACGTCCCCTCCAACACTGGTCATTTTGCCCTCTTATCATTTATTCAATCTGATGATGCAAGATGACAACTCAGAATTGTTTTGGTTTGCATTTCTCATGCTTGTTCTGTATAAACTTGTCACAGACAGATAGATCAATATTTTTCTATCAGAACTTGAGGTCCTTATGAGTAGGAATTCTTTCTTTCTTTGACTTTATATTCCCAGTTGGCCAGTGTAAAACCTGGCACAAAGAAGATGCTTAATAAATACATGTTGATTGATCAATTGAAGAAATTATTACTTGCTCTGCTTTGGGCAGAGCAAAGAAGAGATCTTTAGCAGGAGTCAGTAAGTGAAGTTCTCTACTTATACTATCTCATACTTCTTTCCCTAATTTGTGCTGTTTTCCAAACTTTCATTTACCTCCTTTTTTTTCCCCACTTGATACCAAGTATAAGTACTCCAAAAGGCCCAGTTTACAAAATGTTTTAAAAGCCAGTAACATGGGTTTCAATACAACTATGAAATTTGTATTTGATACTGTGCCTGATTCCAATTATAAATATGATTCAAATATAAATATGACTTTATTAACAACTATGTAGGTATTTCTAACATATGAATATTTTGTCACTTTTTCATCAATCACAGAGAAGCAACGTGGCATAGTAGATGAAAGGCCTACTTTGGAGGCTCATTTTCATGTCAAGTTACTATATGTGTACCTACCTTTCATGCCCATTCCTTCTGCTCTTTCCAACTCTATCTCTGACAACAGTAATCAAACCAACAATCAACCAAAACTCTCTTCTCTAGATACCATTTCCCTATATGTGTTGTTTTCCCCTGTTGAAAAGCAAACTTATTGAGGGCAGGGACTTGTATGCTTAACTACATTTATATCCTTGATCCAGTCCAATTCTTGACATGTATGAGAGCTTAATAAATGCTTTTTCATTCATTCCTTTTTTCATTTGTAGATCCAAATCTTCACATATGAACTTATAGCTTCCAAATTGATGGCAGTTTTAAAAATTAACTTTCTGTGAGTTTAACAGTGTGGAATCAATACCATATGAGGTCAGACTTAAAATACTAAGCCTTTTAAACCTGAGAATATGAAGTTTGGGTTTGGATACTTATAATTCCAAATCCATAAAATTGTGAGGTTAAGTCTACTGGGATAAAAATAAGAGGACATTTCTTTCCAGCATGGGATGTCAAAAAATTAAATTTGAGACTAGTGTGGTATAGTAGAAACAACAGTGGACTGTTAATCAGGATATTCATTTTCTAATCCTGGATCCACCACTAACTCACTCTGAAAGCTTGGAAAAGTCATATAATTTCCCTAAGCCAAAGTTTGCCCAGCTGGAAAATGAGTAAATTAGACTAGTTGATGTCCAAGGTTTCTTCCAACTTTGAGAATCCCTGATTCTTTGACAAATGAGAGGAGGTACCATACCCTGGGAAATTTATTCGTGGCATTTGTCACCCCAAACCCAAAGTAGTAGAGGTATTAAAAACAAAAAAAAAGTTTAAATTTAGCCATGAATTCTAGATCCATGTTGGAATATTAAATAAATGTTTCATCTTTCTATGGGATTCCTAAGTGTTAGAGTGACATCATGGAAAACCTCATCTGTTCCCTTTGTGTCCCTCTCAGAGACCAAATGCTAAACTGGATGGATCATAAAGCTTATTTTTTCCTTTGAAAAGTTGGACCCAGTCACTGCTGCCAACAAGTGAGCGGGGAAGTATGAATTTCAAGTCGTAGTTCTTTGGTCATGAATTCATTTGTATTGGTTAGGAAAGGATTATGGGTGAAAGAATTTTCATAATTTCCAACAAGTTGCCATCATTTATCAGGACATCATCCCAAAAGAGTTTAGGCTCTACACACTTAGGAATGAAGAGAGCATGGGTCAGAAGAACAAAGAAAGGAGCAGACTAGGATGTTTCTTTTCTTTCTTTTTTTTTTTCTCAACTAACTGAACATAGTTTTGGGAGACATGGGACTTCATTGGGGTTGGGATGGGTTCTGAGGAACTTGTGAGCAGCCAAGAGACTCTTTGTTTGCTCACGGTTCTCTGCCAGCCATCTGCTTTCTAAGCCCGCTTCACCCACGCAAAGCTGGCATGCTAATGAGCATCAGCTGACGCTGGCAGAGAGAGTATGAAAATTTCTATGCTCTTTTGCACTTTGTGTTTACCTAATAAAACTAATTTACAGTAACACAGGATCTATCTTCCAGTAATTTATTTATAAAAATGGGGATGATATTATCTGCTGACCCCATGAGAATCAGGCGGGGATTCATTCAATCGAACTATTTAAAAAAACTAGGGGTCAAAGAGGAGACATATCCTGATTATGGCTAAACAACAACAGATCTAGATTGGAAGCCAGGAGCTTTGTCCTAATGAATCATCACCTTGATTGAGTTGTGTCAAGAACAGAACAAACTTGAAATCCAACCGAGGCCACAATGAACTTGTTATAATATTGTATGATTCTATAGAATCTGGACCCAATTCATTACACCAAGTGCTGACACTCAGCAGTTAGCTTCTCAAATTGTTTTAAAACCTTATGGTATAGTCTCACTACATAAATGGATTTAAATAACACTAGTAGTGAGGCTGTTCAGCATTTTGTACTAGTGCAATAAAGAAGACCTTGTTATAATTCTATTTGCCTGTCAATACTGACTCCCCAGGTAAAGATTTTTTTTCCCATCCTTTGGCTGACCATGGCAATAAAGCCTACAAAGGTTAAGACTTCCAGTGACAAAAAAAATAGCAATTCATGCTGGGAACATGATCAGATCATTTTGATAGTTGCTTAATTTAGTGCGTAACTTTTATATAGAGATACAATTCTAGACCTGATTTCCGTGAGAGATTCAAATAAGTCTATTTTTTAAAAATCTGTCTCAGAATCTTTTTTTCTCTAATTCTATATTAATTATTTATAACAGTGGCTCAAACTTTTTTACCTCATGACCCCTTCATATGCTTAAAAATGATTGGGACACACCCCTCCAAGAGCTTTTGTTTTTATGGGTTATATCTATCAGTATTTGCTGTATTAGAAAGCAAAATGTCCCAATGTGATGATGAAAATATTTCTGATAACATGGATCCTCTGAAAAGGCTTTGAGGATCCTCCAGAAGTCCTTAGAACACACTTTGTGAATTACTGATCTAGACTGGTGGTTCTCTAAGGTTTTCTGTGTGAGAATTTCCCTGACAGGGCAAAAAAAAAGATTACCTACATTTTAAGCTTAGAAATCTACCTGCCCCATTAAAAAAAAATTAAATATAAACCCTCTCTTGAATTAGTATCTCTTATGGCAAAAAAAAATGGGCTTCTGATTTGTGTTAAGTAACACAAGTAAATTATTAATTTATACTAGAAACAAAAGCATGTGCAATGTCATTTTATGAACTTCCTGAAAATGTAGGTACAACTAGGAATAACTTCATAGACAATCATTTTTCTCCAAACTATGGTTCAGGAATCAGTGCTCTATGTGATCTCCAATTGAACTGAGGAAGATCAGGTATAATTTGCAATTACTTGGGCATATCTGTGTTACTGCTTAAATTGTTCATGTTATATTGACAGGCAGGGTTACCTGAACTATAGTTTTAAGTAAAAAATTTTGGAAATCTAGAATTGCACAGAAATAGAAATTCTTTGGAAGGTAATATCTCTGAAGACAGGGATTTTTGATTTTGTCTTGGTATCTCTTGCACCGACCATACTGCTTTCCTCTAAGTCAGTGATTCCCGAAGTGGACACCACCGCCCCCTGGTGGGTGCTACAGTGATCCAGGGGAGTGGCGATGGCCACAGGTGCATTTGGGGGTGGTGAATAACTGTAAGGGGGTGGTGAAAGTATATGACAGGGGGCACTAAGTAATATTTTTTCTGGAAAGGGGGCGGTAGGCCAAAAAAGTTTGGGAACCACTGCTCTAAGTGAATGGTCAATAAATGCTTATTTATGGAGTACAGGATTGTTGAGGCAGCAAGGTAATGTAGAAAAAGCACTGAGATTTTAAGTCAGAGTATCTGGGTTCAAATCCCACCTCCAACTCTTATTACTCGTGTGATATTATACTGGCCACATAAACTCTCTGAGCCTTAGAGTCTTCTGTAAAATAAAGGGGCTGGACCAGATGAATTCTAAGGCTCATTTGAGCTCTACGTCTATGATTAAGTCAATGAACAGAATGAGTGATTTGGGCTGTAGTGAATCTGAAAAGATTTACCCCGCTTGACCCCATACCTCACATCTCATCAAGACAAATCGGATTTGAATTCCTATCCTGGCTCTTGGGGTCAGTCCATCAAATAAAATTCTTATTTCCTTTGTTCCTCCCTTTCTTAGTCCTTTTTGAGGATTAAAATGATCTATGACTAAGAACCAAAGGCAGGATTTATTTTTTTAAAGTCCCCCTCCCCAACTTCTATCTCATTAGTGTTTTTGCATAGTCTACATGAAATCACTGAAATAGATGGATCAATTGTAAAACTCTTCTCACTGCTGCAGAACAAATTGGGCAAGATTCCATTAAAATACTTGGCCAGGCTATTTCAGTTCTACTGATACTCATGTTCAAATGACCCAGCTGTTCCTATTTGGTCCTTGTAGAGACACGGTCTCTGCCTATGAGCTTCCAAGTAGTTTCAAGTCCAATGTAATTAACATGCTGAGCTGAGTTTTCATTCAGATTCTTCTGGTTGAAACAACAGTCTTCTTTCCTTAGGTAATCAAAGGGGCCTTTGTGCTCCCATTTCTATCACTGGGAAAGGTCCCCCCCTCCCACTACCAACCAGTCCAACAAATACTCCATCATTAGGCATCATTCAGGCTATGTTACATCCTGTCATATACTTAATGTCTAGAAATTGAAAAATAAAAGCTAGTCTCTCTTTGAAAATGATTTATTTGAATAAATCGTTTGGAAACAGACCTGTGATAACTATCCTTTGCTTACAGTGAATAGCTAATAAAACATAGATAGATATTCACACATATCTATATGCTATACATAAAGTTTGTATGAGAAATAGATTGCTTTAAAAAGGGCACCTGTTTTCCCTTTCTGTTTAGCTGAAATTCAGCATGGTCTTGATTGTCAGCGATTTGGGGTGATTTGAAACATTCGGGGATATTATTAATAGCTTGCAATCTTTTACTTGAGAAATTGATTTTGAATCTTTCTAATACAATGGTTTTCTGTTTATACTATTTATTAAACGAAAGGATGAAAATGATATCCCTTGCCACATAAAATTTATATTGTTGCCATGTATCTGGCTCTTACAAATAATTCCCATCCAGTTGTCAATTCTAAATGTGTGTGAATTTTTGCAAGAGGCATTCTTGTTGACGGAAGTGGAGAAGGGAAGAAAGGTAAGAGAAACAATTGCTTTCTTCAGAGCACAGCTCTCTTTCTGTCAATGCTACCAATTAGTTTCGTGACCTTAGACAAGTTACTTAGCCTCCTATATCACTGTTTTCTTTCTCTATTAAATGAGGTTATTAATTCCTGTCCCTTAGGATTCTTCAGGAAGTTTTGAATGTTCTCCGGAGATCTAGATGTCAATGAGAAAAGGAAATATTTGAAAATTGTAATACACTATACAAATAATAACTATTATTTTGATTAGTATGTGAATTAGGAAACCAATAGTAAGTGGATCACACTTTCTGAATTTATCTACCTCCTTCCCACTCTGTAGGATCTCTGCCCAGAGGTCCACTCTGCTGATTAATGAATGACTCCCTATCCAGGACCACTAAATCATGAGGGGCCCAATTGTGGGCCTTGATTCAGCTTGATTTGCTCTCTAGACTTCTCCATCTCCTAGTTATCAGTCTTATCCCCTTCCCCAAATTTTTCCCACCCACCCCCAGTTTTCCTGTTAGATTTATTTATGTAGTTTTCCTCTTTGAGGATAACAAATGTCTTTTTTGTTTTGTTTTGTTTTGTTTTATTTGTATCCTCAGTGTTTAGCACAATGCCTGGCACATCATAAATGAATAATAGATGATTGGTCTGTCTGTCTGTCTACATATCTATCTCTAACAACAAAAAGCTGCTGATGGGTTGTGGCGTTGTTCTCTTAACCTTTCCACCGAGGGCCTTTTAGCTCTGGAACCACACATGCAGTCGGCTCAGATTCAGTCCTGGGGAGAACCTATCCTCTGATAAGAGAGACTGGGCTCCCTTTCTCACGTTCTTTGGCGTTTTATTCTCCACCCCCAACCCCTGTCACCCTGGGAACAATTTAATTAAAGCTTAAGTTTTGGCTCAAGTTCAAGGACTTCCCAAAGGTGGGAAAGAAAAAGGTACTCAGTGTACAACATGAGTCAGATAGGCAGATATTTGTTTCCTACAGAGAAAAGAACTGTTAAACACAAATACTCAAAGGCTAACATTGACAGAATGACTTAAAGCAGGATTTAGACCTACTAAACCATGAAGGTGGAGACTTTGGTCCTAAGTTGAGAAATTTGTGGGACTACTAGAGTGAACAGGCATCATCCTATAGCTTTGCATAGTCCCCTGAACTCACGATCTGTATCTTCTGGCTATTGGGTCATCTGGGCTTCTCCCGTGGGTTGAGGTCCATTTTTCCAGAGCAGAAATTTCTTCTGCTGCCAATCAGTTCTATTTAATGATGCTAGAAACTTCCAAACTTACTCATAGGGTTATTTACCTTCAAGTCTGGAGATGCCCATTGAGAAGGGGCTCATGGCATTATTTTGAGGTCATGGACCCCCTTTGTCAGTATGGTCAAACCTATAGATTCCTTCTTAGGACTTCAATGAACAAAAACTCAAGAAAGAATGTTTTTGTTACCAAAACCCTTGACCCTGTCAAGGAAATGTTTCAATATCTGACACTGATAATATTTTAGTGATGGACACAACATTCAAGAAGAGGCATCACCATCTACTTTGCTGCTGTTATAAGGACTATGGACCAGGCCATTGGATTTTCAGATGAAACCTTCCATAAATGGTGTCTCCTTCTATCAGAATGTGATCTTCAGGGGCAGCTAGGTGGATTGGTGGATAGAGAACCAGGCCTGGAGACGGGAGGTTCTGGCTTCAATTTTGGCTCAGACACTTCCTTGCTGTGTGACTGACCCTGGACAAGTCACTTAACCCCTATTATCTAGCCCTTCCTGCTCTTCTGCTTTGGAACAATTGATTAGTATCAAGTCTAAAAACAGAAGGTAAGGGTTTAAAAAGTGCTTTGGAGAGCAGGAACTGTCTAACTTTTTTATTTGTATCTCTACTATCTTGCACATAGCATGCCTTTGATCAATTCTTTTTCATTCATCTTAGAATAATACTTTTAAAAATCATAACTGAAAGAATATACTTAATTTCAGTTAGAGATTATGAAATTATGTCAGTTGTCTTTGTGGCCAGAGCTTATAAGAAACATAACATTTCATGTCTCTCCTTTCTGTTGTCCTTTCTCTGTCGTCCGAATTAGGCTGCTTGGACATGGAGTTGGGAAGTCCCAAGTTCAAATTCTGTCTCAAGGTTTACTGACTAGCTGTGTCACCCAGGGGAAATCATTTCGCCTTTCTCAACCTCAGTTTTTTATGCATAAATTGGGGATAAGAATAATGTCTATCTGAAAGGGTTGTTGTCAGGATCATATGAGGCAGCTAGGTGGCACAGTGGTTAGAGGGCCAGGTCTGGAGTTAGGAAGACCTGAGTTCAAATCAAGACTCAGACACTTACTATCTCTATGATCCTGGACAAGTCACTCAATCTCTGTTTGTCTCAGTTTCCTCATCTAGAAAATGGAGATAATAATAGTACCTACCTCCCAGGGTTGTTGTGAAGAGCAAATGAGGAAATATCATTTTTAAGTAAAAAATTTTATATTTTATTTTTTCTAATTACATGTAAAATTTAAAAATTTACATGTGAAAATACAAAAAAAATTTTAGCATTCTTAAAAAATTTAAATTCTCAATTCTCTCTATCTCTCTGTCCCCTCTTCCCCTCCTTCAGAAGACCTTTGAGATATATTATACATGCGCAGCCAAACAAAACACATTTCCATATTATCCATGTTGCAAAAGAAAGTATAGGCCCCCTTCCCCCTGCCATACACCAAGAGAAATGAACATTTTTTTTAAAGTAGGCTTCATTCTGCACTCAGACTCCATCAGTTCGTTCTCTGGAAGTAGAAAGAATTTTTCAACATAAGTCCTTTGGAATTGTCTTAGATCATTGCATTGCTGAGATATTTGTAAAGTGGCACAGAGTCTGGCACATAGTAAGTAGTATATAAATGTTAACTATTATTATTAACATATTTATAATATATATGTCATTATTTATAAATGGAGATTTTGTACTTTGAACTATGTACCCCAGAATTCCTTTCTGTATTACCCAGAATGCTTTTCCCTTTGTCCATGTTTGCGTTTTCACATAATTGTTTAAAAGTTATTAAATTCTGCTTTTTTTCCTCTTTTTTCCACATGTGCAGGTGGAGGACGGTGGCTCTTTTGCTCTAGCTTTTTATGTTAGTTATTATTAATAAATCTTCTTAAAATATAATACTTAGAATATTTATGTATATTAATTTTAATCTTTACAGTATTTATATATTTATTTATATATGTTAAAAAAAACCCTTGCCTTCTGTCTTAGAATTGATATGACGTTCCAAGGCAGAAGAGCAAGAAGGGCTAAGCAATGGGAGTTAAGTGACTTGTCCAGGGTCAGTCGCACAGCTGGGAAGTGTCTGAGGCTAGAACTAGAGCCAGGACCTCCCGTCTCCAGGCCTGGCTCTCTATCCACTGAGCCACCCAGCTGCCCCTGAAGATCACATTCATCAACTGACAAAGCCCCTGACTGCTTCTGACCATGGGCAAGTGATGCCATACTTACAGACACACTTGGAGATGACAAATCAGTTCCTTTATTGGCCACAGAGCAAGAAGACTGACTCAGTGACCCTTTAATTTAATCATCTAGATAATACAGGAAGAAACCAGTGGAAATGTGCATTGGCTACTGGGGGATGGGGGGTAGGGGGGAGAGAGAGAAAGAACATGAATCATGTAACCATGGGAAAAATTTTTCTAAAAAATAAAAATAAAAAAATGTAATTTTCTAGAATATAATATGACTTATAACAAACAATGTGCTTTACCAACTTCATGGCATTATGTAAATGCTAGCTACTATTATTGTTATTATGTTATTATGATTTGTAATTAAGTAGGCTATAAAGCTCATTGATTGGTATACATTTCTTGGAAATACAGTACAAATGGAGAAGTAGAGCTCAGGATTACTTAGGAAGAGGAAAGGGGTTTGGATTGCTTTTAGAAAATTGTAAAGCTCTTTTACCAGCCCTCAAACTCTCCAGAAACAAAGAGTCAGCTTTTAAAATAAGATTAATTTATTGCTGGTAGAATTTTGCTGTGAATCATCAAACACTGATCTCCAAAGAATTAAAAATTATGCAGAGATGGTCTTTTCCTGGCCACACCTCAGTAAAACCATCTCAGCAGGTGAGCTAACCCACGTTGAGGGGAACTGACACTCCTCAAACCCATCAGTGACTTAGGGGTATCTCTGTCCTAAGCATGTGAAGACTTGCCTTGGTGGAATGGACAAATGAGAACAATTTGTTCCATCTACCACGTAGGCAGGGGAAACAGCTGTTGTGGAGTGCTCAGGGCTTGATCAGGCATAGAATATGCCTAAGTCATCTACTGCATCCTGGGCGATTGCCAGTTGTCCTGACTTTTGTCTTGTCACTGTACTTTGGTGTCTCTGGAAGAAAGAGTGAGGCTGATGACTTTGTGTGACTTTGCCTCACTTAAATCCAATTCAAACTCCAGTCAAGACATCACCTCGTGATGCCATTGGCCCTCTTCGAAAAGAAGGATGAACAACAATACAGAGATGGTAGTAGAGAGGTTCATTGCAGGTGTGAGCCCATTTATCAAATAAGCAATTTTAAAGAAGAATTAGACTAAAGGATGTCATTAAGGAAATTTATGATTGAAAAACAAAATGAGTTTTTTTTGGCAAGAAAAAGGGGAGTGCATTCCACTGAGTATAGCCTTATGATATATTCAGAAAAAAAGCAAGAAAAACCATTAGAATTTTGGTTGCACCTCCCTGTGAATTTCTGGGAAGAGATGGACAAAAGTTGAACAGAATTTACAAATTGTGATCTGTATTACTGGAGGAAATATCCACATTAAAGAGATCACAGATATATTTGAGTATTTTGAGTCTGGGGGAAATAAAGCCTTAGCAAAACAGAGTCAACTTGTTTTTAATAGTTCCTTGTTTTTTCATCACTTGGTAATAAGACTTTTGTGAACAGTTAGGCTGCTGTAGTTTGGATGCCAAATAATAAGGGTGTAGCCAATATACTTTATTTGAGCTAATTAAAATTTTGTGGACAAAATAGGTTCAAAATATTGAGCCTAAGATCTTCTGAAAACTTCACAAAGCTGCCCATTTTACAGTTGGAGAGATTTCCTAGGCTAAATTGATGTTTTTGCCCAAAGTTACAAAACATCTTATGAGGAAATGCATCTTTTAATCTTTTGCTTGAATAAAATTCTCTTGGTAAATAATCTTCACACAAGTCCCATAAAGGAGGCTGTTTGGGACTGACCTGACACTGATACTCTGTTAGTTCTGAAGCACTTATAAGTCATTGAGCAGTTAACAAAAGGTTTTTGTTGTTATTGTGCAGTTGTTTCTAATTCTTTGTGACCCCCATTTAGGGTTTTCTTGGCAAACACACTGAAGTGGTTTGTAATTTCCTTCTCCAGTTCATTTTACAGATGAGGAAACTGAGGTGAACAGAGTAAAGTGACTTGCCCAGTAGGCATCTGAGGTCAGATTGAACTCAGGAAGATGAGTTTTCCTGATTTCAGGTCTGGCATTCTATCCTTTCTACTGCCTAGTCGCAGACCATTATTTTAGAAAATTATCCATCTGTTTTTGAGATGCTGAATTTTATTCATTAGGGAAAACATTCTTAACCTTCTTCTTGTGTCATGTGTCTGGTGAAATCTATAATAATTTCTCAGGTAATGTTTTAAAATGCATAAAAATATATAACTACAAAGAAAATGAATTATAATGGAATAAAGTTATTAAGATATTTTAAAAGTTTGTGGACCCCAGGCTAAGAATCTTTGCTTTAGAATGAAAAACAATTTAAATTTATGTTTAAAGATAAGATATTTTCTCTTAGAACAGACCCGAAAATGGCTTTCAATCCTGCCCTCACAAGGGCATTCTCTTAGCTAATCTAAAAGCTTAATTGTCTCCTGATATTTTGGGGGAAAAATAGCATGAACTGCTGTGATATTTGGGCTTTAAAAAGTTGTTAGGTTGGTAGCTTCTCCATGTGCTTAGTAACTTTTGTTCACAAGGACTTAACGCACAACTATTTTTTTAAATCCTTATCTTCTGCCTCAGCATCAATTCTAAGACAGAAGAAAGACAAGTACTAGGCAACTGAGGTTAATTGATTTGTCCAGGGTCACACATGTAGGAATTTGTTTGAGGCCAGATTTGTTTTTTGTGTTTTTCTAAAATTAATTTTTTAAATTACATGTAGAAACAATTTTAAACAATTCTTTTCAGACATTTTGTTGTTCAGATTCACTTCCTACTTCTTTCTCTTCTTCCACTCTTCCCTCTGGCTTAAATAGTCTGATATATCAGTGCTTCCACGCAATACTTATTTACATATTCTCTGTAATGACTGAAGACACATATTACATAAACAATAAAAAACTCATTAAACTGAAAGATGGTGTGCTTTGATCTGCAACCAGATTCCAACAATTCCTTGTAGATAGCATTTTTTCCATTGAGGTTATCTTGGGACCTTGTTTTGGTGAGAATTTTTTAGTTCTTCATAGTTGGTCACTGCACAGTATTTCTGATGCGGTATATAGTGTTTTCCTAGTTCTGCTCACTTCACTTTGTATCAGTTCATTTGTGTCTTTCAAGGTGTTTCTGAACACATCTTGTTCATAATTTCTTATGGTGCAATAGTATTCCATTACAACCATATGCCACAACTTGTTCAGCTGTTCCCCAATTGATGCCCCCCCTCAGTTTCTAGTTCTTTGCCACTACAAAAAGAGATGCTAAAAATATTTTTGTACAAGTAGGTCCTTTTCCTCTTCCTTTGATCTCTTTGGAATACAGACCCAATAGCAGTATTGCTGAATCAAAGGGTGTGCTTGGTTTTTATGGCCCTTTGAGCATGGTTCCATATTGCTTTGCATTTCATTTGCATTTCAGTGCATATCATTTCACAGATATCCTAACAGTACATTAGTGTCCCAATTTTCTCATTTTCCCTCCAACATTTATCATTTTCCTTTTTGGTCAGATTAGCCACTCTCATATGTGTAATATAGTATCTCAGGGTTGTTTTAATTTGCATTTTTCTAAATAATAGTGATTTGGATAATTTCCTCAGATAGCTATGGATAATTTTGATTTCTTCATCCAAGAATTGCCTGTTCATATCCTCTGACTATCAGTTGGAGAATGCTTTATATTCTTATAAATTATTTCTCTATAAGTTTGAGAAATCGGGCCTTTGCCAGAGACACACTATAAAATTTCCCCTCCCCTTTGTTGTTTCCCTTCTAAACTTGGTTGCATTGATTTTGCTTGTACAGAACCATTTAAAAAAAAAACCTTTACCTTCCATCTTGAAATAAATACTGGGTATTGATTCCAAAGCAGAAGAGTGGGAAGGGCTAGGAAATAGGGGTTAAGTGACTTGTCCTGGGTCAGACAGCTGGGAAGTGTCTGAGGCCAGATTTGAACCTAGAACCTCCCATCTCTGGGTCTGCCTCTCAATTCACTGAGCATCTTAGCTGCCCCCCTAGAAGCTTTTTAATTTAATGTAATCAAATTTTTTCTTTTTCACTTTTCATAATGTTCTATGTGGCTTGATTGGTCCCTTATCCACAATTCTGACAGTTAAATGTTTCTATGTTGCCCTAATTTGTTTATGGTATCACCCTTTATTTTCTAGATCAAATATCCATTTTTGCTTTATCTTGACAGATGGTGTGAGATGTTGGTCTATTTCTGCCATTTTGTTTTCCAGTTTTCCCTAGCAGTTTTTGACAAATAATGAGTTCTTCCTCCAAAAGCTTGGATCTTTGGATTTACTGAACACTAGATTACTAAGGTCATTAATTACTGTTGTTGATTTCTCCACGGATCCACTTCTCTATTTCTTAGCCCATACCAGATTATCTTAATGATTACTGCTTTATAGCATATATAACCATGTACATAATATATACTATATACAGGCATACTTTATAGGCTATATAACTATAACATAGTTGGAGATGAGATGAGATATGACTAAGCCTCTTGCTTTCATGTTTTTCCCCCCATTAATTCTGAGGCTCGATTTGAATGCAGGTCCTTCTGACTTCAGGCCTGGTGCTCTATCCACCATGCTACCTAGCTGCCTCATTTTAAAACCATTTTAAACATAATCACAGTGTACCTTCCGGTTAATTTGAGACTTAGATATAGACTGACAATGATGTACTTTTCTTAATGCCTCATGATGCCATCAAACTATTAGATAAAACTAAAAGCATAACAAGGACACTCTTGGACAAGGCCTGGTGATAATGCCTTTCAGCTAGGGTAAAAATTAAGGTAACCCTATAGCGATGAAAATTCTTCTTTTTCTTTTAATACTGAGCCATTCCCCAAGCTTATTGAAATATAAACCTTATCAACATGAAGCTATTATATGTTGTGTGTTGGCAGAGACAGACTTACTAGTTAGGTGATCTTGGGCTAGTCACTTAAATTCTGTTTGCCTCAGTTTCCTCATCTGTAAAGTGGGGATAATAATAGTTTTAAGACTCTAAAGATGCTAAGTTGCCTGCTGATTGTGCTTTTAGCTAAAGAATTGAGAAAAAAATGGATTTTTTAAAAGAAAGCCCAATGTTGTGTATGGGAAAGCACTGAACTTAGTTAGGAGATCTAGGTTTGAATACTTCCTAAGTCACTAAAGTGCTATGTGATGGAAGGTCGTTTAGCCTTTCAGATCCTCAATTTTTTTTTTAATTTTTTTTAAACCCTTGTACTTCGGTGTATTGTCTCATAGGTGGAAGATTGGTAAGGGTGGGCAATGGGGGTCAAGTGACTTGCCCAGGGTCACACAGCTGGGAAGTGGCTGAGGCCGGGTTTGAACCTAGGACCTCCTGTCTCTAGGCCTGACTCTCCACTGAGCTACCCAGCTGCCCCCCCTCAATTTTTTAATTAATTTTTTTTAGCGATCTCTGACATCTCTTCCAGTAATGCAATGGTTGTTCTAATGTTCAGAGCTTTCTGTTTTAGACCACAACTAGACTTTTTTGTCTTCCTCAGGTTATTCCTAAGATAGGATCATGGATTTAGAATAGGGAAAAAACCCTCAAAGGTCATCTATTCTAACCTTTTTATTTTATTGATGAAGAAACTAAAGTTTAGAAAGGTTGATAGGTTTGACCAAAGTCATACAAGTAATAAGTAGCAGAGCTGAGATTTGAACTGAGGTCCTCTGACTCTATGGACAGTTGGGTGGTGCAGTAGATAGTATTCTGGGTCCAGAGTTGGGAAGATTCATCTTCATGAATTCAAGACCAGTCTCAGACACATACTAGTTGAATGACTCTGAGCAAGTCACTTAACCTATTTGCCTCAGTTTCCTCATGGCCTGGAGAAGGAAATGGCAAATGACTAGTATTTCTTCCAAGAAAACCCCAAAAAGGGTCATGGAGAGTCAGACACAACTGAAAATGATTGAACAATGATAATTTCTGACTCTAGATTCAGGCTTCCTGACATTAATTTGGACATGAATAAGGATGCCAGTGATGGTTTTGCTTCTAGCCATTTTGATGTTTTTGTGGTGGGGATGTTTTTCCATGAACAAAGATCATGCTTTTTTCCCCCCTTTCTCATCTTGTATGACTTGGTTATGTGTGACCACAAATCTTCCCAGGAAGTATTAGTTTCTTGCAGGAAGGGACCACTTTTTTGGGGGGGGGGTTGAAGTATTGTTTTTACCTCTCCAATACAAAGTGCTTAGTGCTTTTTAGAGAACTCCCAGGAAGGAGGAATTCCTCTACTAATGGCAACTGGCAAATGATCTGCACTGTGGAGAAGTGAAGGGTGGGCACTGAGAAACTGTCTCCCCAGAGTCACTAGAAGATGAGAATTTAGCCCAGGTTTTTTCTGTCTGAGTCCAGCCTTCTGCCCATTACTCCATGCTCTTCTATATTTGCGCATAGTAGGTAATTAAATTCTTGTTGAGTTGGATCTCATCTTCCACAGAAGTCTCACACAGAGTACCAGAGTCCTTCTTACTCTATTTGCATCATTAGGGTATTGTTGAAGTAACATGATATAGTAGAACAAGTAGCAGGATTAAATATCCTAAAATTAAAATTTTATTTAAAAATTTAAAAATTTCATTTCATTACATTTTGGGTTAAAATTGAGGCTCTATGATTTACTATAAGAGAGGCAACTTGGCACAGCATGATGCCATGCTGATGATAGATGTGATAGATAATTGATAGGATGATGAACATGGACTCGAGAAGATGAGAGTTCAAATTCTCCCTCAGAAATATTTAGTATTTGTCTGGCCCTGGGCAAGTCACTGAACGACTCTGAACCTTAGTTTCCTTCTTTATAGAAAGGGCGGCTGTGGGACTTAAATGCGTATCTCATGGGGAGAGAAGATGGAAATTGCCCAGTGAGGTCCCAGTCCTTCATATGTTCTTGGATTTGCCCTTCATTGTGGGTTGTACACAGGGGAATGAGGGAGTCCGTTCAAATCAATTCACAAGACCCAGTTGCTGAATTTCCAGTGTGAGCACCTCAAAACTACAAGTCAGGGATTGATTTATGATTTTGTCAATTACCTAGATTTAAGAAAGTAACGAGGAAATGTTAATAATGCAAATTAATCTTTAAAATATGTTGTGCATACATTTTCTTTCCTGGAGAACTGACTGTTAAACTTTCATTAGCACAGATTAGACAGAGCATGCCCAGATAGTCTTCACCTATTCTAACCCAATATATGGAACTCTGGAAGCATGTGATGAGATAACGTGTGAAGATGAAGGTTTTCTAATTGGCTGTAGAACCCTAAAAACTGATGTTTCTAAATCGGTGCTGAGCTGGAGGTAAATGTACATATGAAAAGGATAACCCACCAATCTCTCAGTCCTTTTCCCCCGTAGTAAGTGAGGCAAGGATTCCTGTGCACTTCTAGGTGAGGAAAATACAATAAGCTGCCTTCTCTTACATGGCTTCTATGTTTGTATGAAAACATGGCACCTATTTCTTTTATGTTTGGTTCCTTCTGAGCTTAGGTGGACTAATGTTCTGAGATGGAATTGTCCAAGTTGTGAATTTATGAATGTGGGAAATTCTCGTGATCTAACCCAAGATGACTAGAGTTCAGTAGTAGAGTTGGCTGAAGCACTACGGGGTCAGTGATAGAAGAAACACCTACAGATGGATAAGGAAGGCAGTCAAAAGGGGACAGTGGAAGCTTTAGACAACATGGCTACTCTTTTTTATTATTATTGTTATTTTTAAACCCTAATATCTTACATATATATATATATCCTTATATACTAATTTTATTTGTTACAGGGCTAGGCAATGGGGGTCAAGTGACTTGCCCAGGGTCACACAGCTGGGAAGTGTCTGAGGCCAGATTTGAACCCAGGACCTCCTGTCTCTAGGCCTGACTCTCAATCCTCTGAGCCATCCAGCTGCCCCAACATGGCTACTCTTGATGGAGAAAAATGCCATCTATAAACTTCAAAAATGCTCTGATCCTTGGAGCCTAGAAAAGAGAGGCCCTCAAGGGGAAATCCCCATGAGGACTTTTTAAAGAGAGAAAGAGTTCTAGTAAACAACTATACGGTACCCCTTTGCTACACATGCTCCTTTAGATGTAGGTCTCATTATCATTATACTTTTAAGAGGGAGCCGGGTATCCTTAAGGACCTTGTGTATGAAGAGGGAGAGTGTACTCTAGTTTGGGAAATCACTTTTTTGTTTGTTTGCCAGCTATTTTAGTTACATCTTCTCAAAATGTCCCTTTTATATAAGCTCGCTGAGGTAGCATCTGATAATCAATGAGAAATGCAATGTTTTAAGCTCATAAGCAACAGTACTAGACTCCCAGGCCCTCGGAGTTACTTTCAGATTAGTGAGAGAAGTAATCAGCCACCCTTTGAAGACCCAAATTGCCAGGGAATGAACCCAAAGGGAATGCTACACATATAAAACAATTGGCAAAGTTTAAAGCATTTAATAAAGAATTTATAAAATAAAATTTTAAATCATTTATGTTTATAACAATTTTATACATAGTATTGTGGCCTCATTAAAATCATTATTCTCTCTAGGTCATCGTTATCTCATTTGTGAATTGGGAGGCTGGACAAGCTGATCTCAAAAGTCCCCTTAGTTTTATGATCCAAGTTGTCTTTGTCCAACCAGTCAAGTTGTCTGTTTTGCATTCTCAATACATTTTTAGAGGCAGATCAAAAATTAATAATGTGTAATGTATTTTATTTTATTTTATTTTTAAACCCTTACCTTCCATCTTAGAATCAATACTATGTATTGATTGGTGCTAAGGCAGAAGAATAGTAAAGGCTAGGCATTGTTGGTTAAGTGACTTGCCTAGGATCATACAGCTAGGAAGTGTCTGAGGTCAGATTTGAACCCAGGATCTCCTGTCTTTAGATTTGGCTCTCAATCCCCCGAGCAACCCAACTGCCCCTTGTTCAATGTATTTTACAAAGAATCCTTAGATTGCACATTCAAATCAAGGGAAGACTCTACTTCCCTCTAAGCCTTCTCAGAGCCTCAACACTCAACATAATGAACTCACCTTCTTTTCTAATCAATGGCTTCTTTCACTTCATTTTCATCACAGGAATTATACATATTTAAACATTTTCTGCTGGGGGTAGTGGAACAAACAACTGACTTCCCCTCAGAAAGCATTGTTTCAGGACAGATATCGAGAGTTTGGAATATAGATGTGCTGGAACTAGCTTATACTGGCTATTGACTAGTTGTTAAAATTTCAGGGTGAGCATTTACATCTCGAGAGCTGGCAAATACTACAGATCAAGACTTGATTTATTGTCTAGTTGACTGTCTAGACTTAGAAAAGTGATGGGGAAAATGTTAATAATGTTGATTAAACTTAAAAGTGTGTCCTGGGTTGTTGAAACTTTTACCAGCAAATCCTTAATATCAGTGGAATCTCTGGGACGTTTAAACTGAATCAAATTCTCTGGTTCAGAATTAAACCAGAATATAGACCACACTCAGTCCCCTCACCCAATGCACAGCAGGGCTTTTGTGGAAAGACTTGGATTTGGAGTTCAATGATTCAAATCCCATCTCTGTCATTCATTTCCTCTGTGAGTTCAAATCTGGCCTCAGTCACTTTCTAGCTGTGTGATGATCCTGGGCAAGTCACTTAACTCTGTTTACCTCAGTTTCTTCATCTGTAAAATGAACTGGGTTAGGAAATGGTAAACCACTCCAGTATCTTTGCCAAGAAGAAGAGACAGAAATGTCTGCAAATGAGTGAATGACAGCAATAGACATTGGGTTAGTCATTGAACTGCTCTGCTTCAGTTCTTTCTCTGTAAAATGAAGGGGTTGAAACTCATGACTTCTGCGATTCCTTTAACTCTAAATTTAAGAGTCTATTTATGATCTTATGATCCCTACAATCTATTCCAATTATAAAACTGTGGTCTTATGAATGATATCCCTTTCCTCGGGAATTGTGAAGGTATGGCAGAGCAGATTAGAAGTCACAGGCTCATTTGAAATGAGCAATTTAAATCTATTATTCTCTCTACTAGACTACACTTACTGTTTCATTGGTTTTTGTCTGTACTGGTCAAATTCAAGACCAGAAAAGAGGCTGTGAATCATCCCAAAGGGGGTTAGAACTTCTCTATTTACCCAATCAGTTTCACTCAGAATGGTCCTCTTTTGTTGTTCAGTCATTTCAGTCATGTCCAGTTCTTTGTGACCCCATTTGGGTTTTCTTGGTAAAGATACTAGAGCAACTTGCCATTTCCTTCTCCAGCTTATTTTGCAGACGAGGAAACGGGAGGCAAACAGGGTTAAATGATTTCCTTAGGGTCTCACAGCTAGGAAGTGTCTGAAACTGGATTTGAACTCAGGAAGACAAATCTTCCTGACTCCAAGACCCGGCATTCTATCTCCTGCACTACATAGCTACCCTGCACAGATGGTACAGAGCAGCCTATTTGCTTCTGCTGGGAGAAAGTCAAATTAGAGAACCCATTCATAAATAGGTCTATAATGACATTTACCTCACAGAGGGGCTGTGAAGCCTAATGAATTTATTTGCTAAGTGCTTTGATGCTCTCAGATGAAAGGACACACACACACACACACACACACACACACACACACACGAGTAAGTGCAAAATATTATTGTTACAATGATTTTCTCTTCCAGGGAAAGTCTGATTGTGCAATCTGGCTTCACATGTCTAGGAGACTGGGCTTTGTCTACTGAGCAGCCCAACATCACTGCTTGCTCAATTATTTAAAAATTGCTCAGCACTCCTATGATCTAATGAGATTTATGTTTGGGGTTGGTTCATTGACTCAAGACACATCTTTTAAAACATACCCCAAAGAGTGTCACAATATGCTGTTCATCACCCAGAAGAACAATCCTGGAACAAATCAGTTGCTTTCCTGAATTCCTTTTTTTCTCCCTCCCCCAAAGATCAAATTCAAATAGTATTTTATGCTCCCTTTCACTAAATTAACAATGGCACAGAAAAGGTAATTCAATCAGCGTCAAGACACCTTTTTATATTATGACAAACCTGTGCACCTTCAGGGTGCTCAACTGCCATGGAATGGATTTCAGATGTCAATCAGATGTGTAAATACTCGTCAGTTCCTGTGTGGTGCCTGCAAAGTAGTATTTATGGCAAAGGCTAAGTAAACACTATCAAAAGAAACAAGGCTCAGTGTCTCTGTGCTCCTCCTCTGAGAGAGGAATTTTAAACTAGACATCTGCCTGAGAAAACAGTCACCTAATCACGCCCTGCCATTCAATTTGGCCTGTTTGTTCTGTCCTCATCCCTTAACCTTTGGAAAGTGGTCTTTTTCTAGACAAACTTTAAAACAACAAAGACCACCTTTCTTATTGGAATTCTGACATTAAGAAGCAGGCGGTATCTACGGGAGGAAGAATCCATTAAGAAACCAAACTCTGGATGCACTTAATGACATGGATGCCCAAATAATGGAAGCAATTTCTTCTAACGATCTATGAAATTCTGTTTGTCTACCAACACATCTTTCACAGCAAGAGAAAGAGAGCAGTGATGAGTCGATTGGTGAATGGTTAAGCAGATTGTGGTACATGAATGTAATGGAATATTAATGTACTTTGAGAAATGATATATGTGACGAACACAGAAAAGGTTGGGAAGATCTCCAAAAACTGAGGCAGACTGAAGTAAGCAGAGCAAAGGCAACAATATACACCTTGACTACAAAAATGAAAATGGAAAGAACCATAAGCCAAAAAAATCAAAAGTGAATGTTTTAAAATTATAAAGATGAAGGAGAAGTCTAATGAAGATATGAGAATATACCCCCAATCCACCTCTTCACTGAGGTGAGAGGACCAAAAGGTGTTACACATTGCAAGTGTTCTTAGACATTTTTCCCCCCAATTAAATCAGTTGTGTAGCAATATTGTGGAATGATCAACTGTGAAAGACTTAGCTACTTTCAGCAATATAATGATCCAGGACAGTTCGGAAGGACGTATGACAAAGAATGTTCTCCAACTCCAGAGAAGGAACTGTTGGAATCAGAATACAGATCAATACAGACTATTTTTCGCTTTAGTTTATTTGGATTTTTATTTTGGGGTTTTGGTTTTATGTGATTATTCTCTTACCAAAAATGAACAATATGGAAATATGTTTTACATGATAATATGTATGGCCCAGACCAAATTGCTTACCATCTCCATGAAGGGAGACAATTTGGATATATAACTTCAGAAAACTTACGTGAAAAAATTATTACATGTAAATTGGTAAAATAAAATATCTTTACAAAAAAAATTTTAAAAACAGTTGTACTGTTTTTTTTTCTTTTAAAAATACTATCCTCTCTGGGAGAGTGGGGGGAGAGATACTGGGGAATAACTAAGATGATGTAAAAAAGTAAAAGACATCAATAAAAATTTTTTTTATAAAAGGAGTAATGATGAAATCTGAGTTTTCCCATCCCTATGGAGAGAAATCATATTGTTGTGCAAATTGGCCATAGAAGAAATCCTGTCCTAATTTTTTTTTAATTTGATCCTCCTAAAAAGCCATCTTTATCAGCTTCTAACAATTCCATTTCACCAAAAGAGCTCTTCCTGGAAATAAAATAGAGCTAAGCAAAACAAACATAACCCATTGATCACATGTATTTGACAAGTACATTCCTCATTCCACACCTGGAGTCCATCCCTAAGAGGAAGAAAAGTATGTTTCCTTATCATTCAGTTGTTTCCCCTATTAGAATATGAGCTTCTTGAAAGCAGGAACTAAGATACATTATGGATTTCTTCTGCTGTGCCCCATCTATAGACCTTGAAATCTCTCTTGAGCATAGGAACTCACACATTGGAAGTGGGCTCTGCCCCTAGGGCTTCTCCCTTTGATTGGATGGTTTCCCCAAAAGCTCAATTTAAGGAGGACAACCAGGTCAGTCATATTTTACTCCACTTCAGGCTGCCTCCAGGACTTCCTTTACCAAAACATCCCTATTTTCCTCTTACATTTTTATATTTTATGGGTTGTCTTTCCCCATCAGAATGTATGCTCTTGAGGGTAGGGCTTGTCTTTCTTTCTACTTTTATTTATATCCCCAGTTCTTCTTTAAGCATGGTCCTTAGACCTTGGTACTTAAATAAATGCTAATTGTTTGACTATTTCCTCAGTGTTTATCACAAGGCTTTGCTCAAAGAGCTTAATATATTTTTGATTCATTCTTTCAGTCCTCTGGAGTTAAGACCGGTTACTGGATCTCATGTCTTTCAGTGTTGTTTCTCTTTATTGTCATCCATTCTCTTTGCTTTCAGTTCATGCAGGTCTTCCCGAATTTCACTAGTTCCTTCACATTTGTTGTTGTTTTTTTATATAGTACAATAATTAAGTTCAATTAAATTTGATTAGGCACCTACTTTGTATATCACATTGAATAATATTTCATTATGTTCACATGCCACAATTTGTTCAGTAATTCCCATTGATGGGTATCAACTTTATTTCTAATCCTTGCTCCCCCCAATCAAAGATGACTGCTATAAACATCTTAGCATAGATGGCTTTTCCCGTCACCTTTTACCATTTCACTAATAGTTGTAATACTGGTGTTGCTAGTCAAAGACTAAGGAGTGGTTTATTCACTTTTCTAGAATAGTTCCAAATTGTCTTTTAAAATGGACTAACTCATAGCCCCACCAAAAGTGTAGTAGTATGCTTGTGAAAACTGTTTCTAAGTTTTGTCATCTTGACCAATTTGAAAATAAAACAAAATATTTGTTTTAATTTGCATTTCTTTCATGAATATTTTGGAACAAACCAAATGTCTTTTTTTTTTTAATTTTTTTTAAACCCTTGTACTTCGGTGTATTGTCTCATAGGTGGAAGATTGGTAAGGGTGGGCAATGGGGGTTAAGTGACTTGCCCAGGGTCACACAGCTGGGAAGTGGCTGAGGCCGGGTTTGAACCTAGGACCTCCTGTCTCTAGGCCTGACTCTCACTCCACTGAGCTACCCAGCTGCCCCATAACCAAATGTCTTTTGAGTACTTACCTGGTGGAGAAAGACTCTTGGTTTCATATAGGTAGGAATTTCAAAGATATATTACATATCAGAGAGATATCTTTATCAGGGAAAATTAATGTAATTTCTGTCCCTAATCAATGTATCTTCTTAGTCTAATTACAATGATTTGGATTTGTATAATCCAAGTTGTCCACTCTTATGTGATCTCCTTTCTTCCTTGTTTGGTTATTAATTTTATCCCCCAATTTTTATATCTGAAAGCTATAGCTTTCTCTCTTCTCTCAGTTTTTAAATTATCTGGATTTTATTACATCTCCATTATAACTAATTTTATTTTATTTTTAAAAATACTTTATTTTTTAGAAAAATTTTCCATGGTTACATGATTCATGTTTTTACTTTCCCTTTCACACACCCCTCTCCCGCCCACCTTCATTCCCCCATAGCTGATGCGCATTTCCACTGGTTTTAACATGTGTCATCAATCAAGACTTATTTACATATTATTGATAGTTGCATTGGTGTGGTCCTTTCCAGTCTACATCCCCAATCATGTCCGCATCAATCCATGTGTTCAAGCAGTTGTTTTTCTTCTGTGTTTCCACTCCTGCAGTTCTTCCTCTGAATGTGGGTAGCATTTTTTTCCATAAATCCCTCAGAATTGTCCTGGGTCATTGCATTGCTGCTAGTACAGAAGTCCATTCATTGTAACTCATTTTAGAATAAGGTATAAGTTGTTTTACATCAGGGATTCCTACCCTGGAGTCTGTGAATGCATCTCTTTAAAAAAATAACTGCATTTCAGTATATTTAGTTTCCTTTGTAATGGAGGCAGCCAGTGGATAGACACTGGGCCCAGAGTCAGGAAGACCTGAATTCCAGTCCGTACTTAGATACTTACTAGCCCTCTAGGAAAGTTATTTGTTTTCCTTAGTTCCTTCCACTGTAAAATGGGAAAATAATAGCACCTACCTACCAGCCTTATTGTGAGGATCACAGGAGATAATATCTAAAAAGCACTTAGCACAGTGTGTGGCACAAAGAAGACATTATAAAAGAGCTAGTTATTATTCATCAACAAAAATAATTCTTCGTATTTTATTTTATGCATTTAAAAACATTATTCTGAGGACTTCATAGCTTTCACCAGCCAGGCATTAAGGTTCCAGCCACAAAAAAATTAAGAAGCTATAGCTTAGACCCAATTTCTCACAAATTGCTTTGCTTTCCAGTTTTTCTGGTGGGTCATGTTGAATGTAGTACTTCCCTTCGTCCTTTGCAAATTTGTCTTCTTGAGTTACGAAACTTCTCCAGCTTTATTCTAGGGCACGGACCTTTAGTACAAAGGCCAGTTTCTAAGCTCAACCTATTGGCCTCATCATGACTGATTCTGGGGGTTTCCCATACAATAAGTAAAATGTGAATGACTTCTTGGTATAGATTGCAAAAATATCATAGACCCACTCATTCCAAATGCCCAGATGTTTCTCAATGCTGGATCACCCTGTATCTTTGCAGGGATTCCATGCATCCATCTCTACATAACAGCTCCTAAGGGAGGTTCAAACTAACCCTAAAAAAACAGCAGTGGGAAATTCTAAGACCCATTTATAGAAATCATTTTAGTTTATCCTTCCTAACAGGGTTACAATCACAAAATCCTTTTCACTTTGGGAGTGTTCTGTAGCTCAGTGGATGGAGTGCTGGCCTTAAACTGAGGACAACTTGAATTGTATTTCCTACCTCTGCAAGTCACTTTAATCTTTCTGTGCCTCTATATCCACATTTGTAAAATGAGTGGGTTGGATCATGTTACCTCCAAGGGCCCTTCTATCTCTTTATATATGATCTATAGTTATTTCTGTGTGCCTCAGGTAACTCACTCCTGGGGATTGACCTTCGAAATCAGGAGCCAGTGGCCTCTGATTCCTACCCTTTCCTGACTAAATATACCATCCTTTATATAACCCCTCTTAGGAAATGAATAATTTCAAGCTTGATTTTCTTGACTATGTCTGCAGAGAATGAGTGAAGTTTAAATGTGAGAACAACTCCTCAGGGAATAAGCCTTATGAATGAACCTCAGAAAGATGCCTTCTTGGAGAGATTCTGTGAGATAGAGGCCAAAGAACTGGCATTGGGGTTAGGAAAATCTGGGTTCAATTCTGACTCTGATATATATTGCCTCCACGAGCCAGGGCCAATTGTGTAATCTCTCAGGACTCTAGGGAACCTTCTAAGATTAGAAAGGGAAAAGAAAATACCTTCCTCAGTTGGTAGAAGGGAGTTCCCTATACCAATAGAAATCAAAGGTCCAGTCCCTAACCTTATCCTAAGATACCATTTGTTGTTGCTCAGTCATTTCAGTTCGTCCAACTCTTGGTTATCCATTTTATTCCCCGATTATTATATCTGAAAGCTATAGCTTTCTCTCCTCTCAGTTTTTTATATTTTTATATTCAGTTACTTCTCCTTTGGAACTAATTTTAGAATGAAGTGTAAGTTGTTCTACTTTAGGGATACCTGAATGTGTGTCTTTAAAAAAATGATAATGCATTTCAGCATTTTTAGCTTCCTTTGAAATGGAGGCAGCTAGTGGACACAACACTGCATCTGGAGTCAGGAAGACCTGAGCTCAGATCTGAACTTAGATTCTTAGCAGCTGTATCTGAGCTCCATTTGGAGTTTTCTTGGCAAAAATATTGGAGTGGTGGGCCATTTCCTACTCCAGCTCATTTTATAGATGAAGAAACCTAGGTAAACAGGGTTAAGTGACTGGCCCAGGGTCATACAACTAATAAGAGTCTGAGGTCAAATTTGAACTTGTCCTGACTCCAGGTCCAAGTGCTCTATAGACCCACCAGACCTATTTTGCAAACTTTTTTTTCCCTGAAGGAGATGGATGATTCTTTGAAATATTTAGTTTTAACACAAGCAAAAAATTGTTTCTTTCTGGTGGACTCTAGAACAGGGATAACTTCATCTGATAGTAATGGTGTAGTCCATCTCATTAAAATCTGCCAACTCTTGGGGATTTACCTACTAAACCAGAGACTAGTGGTATCTGATATCTACCTTGTGGCTCAGTACAGAGCCAGGCTTGGAGACTGGAGATCCTGGGTTCAAATGTAGTTTCAGACACTTCCTGGCTGTGTGACCCTTTTAAAAAAATGCTATCTTGAGAAGTAGGTTATTATTACACCATCACATACAAGGGCAGTGGGAAAGAAAAGAAAGGGTATGGAAAGCAGGGACGAGAACTGACATGAAAACAAGTTTCCATAGTAGAGGGTTGAGTTCCTAAACTTAAAAGTATGCAGTACTTGCTGTCTATTTAACTTGTAAACAATAATATACCTCCAAATGCCCTTGGAAATAACTGGATTATCAATCCTTCCCAACTTGCTTTAAATTCTCATGTGCCCCTTGGAAAACAATAAAGAATGCAAAGGATATGCATCTCGATTCTCATTAGGTTCCTTTCCCCACATCCTTCCACTGTTTTTCTTCATGGGGAAAGCTTTGAAGGACAGTAGGAGAAGCCATAAACTAGAAAAAAAATGAATGAGAGGAGCAAGTAAGTTTTAAATTTAAGGTCGATGAACTCATGTATATTTTGTTACTTGTATTTCTTTTGTTCTCTCTGAAAAAAATCCTTTGTTAAGTTAGGATATTATTTTTCCATATACTAAAGGCAACCTCCCACCAAGAAAAAATATAAAGCTTTCTTATAAATTCTAAAAGCAAATAAACACTAACAACAACCAATAATCCATTTTCATACATAACTTTAAAAGAATGTTGGAGCTCTTCTGTTTAGATTAGTACGAATCATAAAATTTTAGACTATTAGTTATTAATTTTTCATGTGTAACGTTTGCCATTATCTTGGTGGGCAAAATTAATGAACTGATACAATTAGAGTTTTCAGAACAAAATATTTATGGTTAGATGTAAATCATCTCAAAGAAAATTGCTTTAGTATGTAAAGCATATCCAATCTCCTCCAACCTTGAAAATATTTGAACATCTCTGGGAGAATGTTTTTGAATCAGCATTTGAACTTTACAATAAAAATCAAAGTTGAATTGTATTTTATAAGTCTGTATCTACATCTTTCTATCTTCTTTATTAAATGGGAAATTTAAAATCCAGATGATGTGGAGACCATGAAAGAGAAAGTGGGCCTCAGGCCTTAGAAATCCCAGTTCAATCTGTCAAAAAAAAAAAAAAAGAAAGGCATTGTCTGACACAAGGCAAACTTCCCCAATTCCAACATCCATGCTAGCCATTCAAGTAGGGATTTCCCATTTTGAGCTATTTCTTTTAAGAACAGCTGATACAGCCAAAGTTTGGTTGATATACTACATGCAGATCAGAGATGCTTACCCTGATGGCCACAGGACCATTAGGATTCTTGACATAGATTTTAGGGGGGTCTGTGAACTTGTTTGGGGAAGAAAAATGACATCATTATTTTTACTAAAGTTTAACTGAAATATAACATTTCCTTCAATTATGAATGCGGGCAATAATACATAGGGTCCGTACGCTTCGCCAAGGGGTCCTCGACACAAAAAAAGGTTAAGAATTTCTTTTCTTTTGAAGACATACTATTGATAATAGCAATAATTTCTTTTGGCACTTCAAATGTGTTTTCACCATATTCATAGCAATATCGTTTTAAGATTTTCTGATTTCTTTACTATGAAGTGTTATGTATTTATTTATAACAATATAATGCTTAATAAACATTTTGGGAATAGATTAAAAAATCAGTTGCTGAGAAAAATGAATAGATATAATCTCAAAAATGAGACGATAACTTTAACAACCTACCTCAATGAGAAAGAAATGTCGCATAAAAAAGTTGACCCAATCGGCATTATAAACAAGTGTTTTTATATGTTAATAAGATAAACTATGTATTAAATGTACATATTCTTTATTAGGAAAAAATCTGTTCTAAAGAACCATCCATAGGTGAAAATCCATTTAATTAAAATTTTATTTTCTCATGTATATCTTCTGACTTCTCCAAAGAGGAATTTTCCATACAATGAAAGATAGTTACACATTATTGTTTATTAAAACAAAAATCTGAAAAGCAAGGGTTTCTTTAGCAAGGGGACACATATAGATGAAATAGCTGAAAATTGTCAATCCCATGCAATTTTTCTCTTTCATCTATATACTCGAGATAGTCTTTTTTGAATTTTGTTCTATTATGCTACATTAAATCAAGCTGTGAAAAGCTCTCCCTAGTTAAATTATAATTTAAGCCTTGAACTGTTGTTTTAACCTTTTATGTGCATGTCTTTTTTTTTTTTTTAAAGATAGGCAGTAACATGGTTGATAAAGAGCTGGTCTTGGGGCTAGAAAGAGTTGGATTTGAGTCTGAAATATTGGCCATGTGACCCTAAGTAAGTCATTTAACCACTGAAGACTGAAGGAGATATTATAAGACCCTATTTTGTTGAGAAAATGCTGGCCTGGCTTGTTATAAGGAATTTCTTCATATGGTAGTTCCCTAAACCAATGACATTACAAGTTTAGGTCCTCTTCTTATGTTTTGTTTCCTTAACTAGATTATAAATTTAATTAAGATAGGAACCATCTTATCATAATTTATATATATATATATATAAAATTTTAAACCCTTAACTTCTGCGTATTGGCTCCTTGGTGGAAGAGTGGTAAGGGTAGGCAATGGGGGTCAAGTGACTTGCCCAGGGTCACACAGCTGGGAAGTGTCTGAGGCCGGATTTGAACCTAGGACTTCCCATCTCTAGGCCTGACTTTCAATCCACTGAGCTACCCAGCTGCCTCCCATTTTTTATATTTTGATATAATTTATTTTTTGATAATCCCTATCATAATATTGGGCAGTCTCATGGCATAGTGAATAGAGAGCTGGACCTGGAGTTAAGAAGACTCATTTCAAATCTGGCCTCAGACATTTACTAGCTGTGTGGCCCTGGGCAAGTCACTTAACTAGTTTGCCTCAGTTTCCCCATCCAGAAAATGTATTGGAGGAACGAAATGCCAAACCGGCTTCAGTACTTTTTGCCAAGAAGCCCCCAAATGGAGTCATGAAGAGTAAGACACAACTGAAATGACCGAACAGTCATAATATTATGAATATAGTATGTGCTTAATGCCTATTTGTGGAGGGAAGGAAATGAGAAAACAGAGTGTATTTTCTCATAACTTTCAGTTTTCTTTGGATCCTGAGTTGATACTCAATTTATCTGTGGGGCCTTTTGTAGACAATCCTGGGAAACCTTCAGGGCAAATAAGAAATGTGGAACTTCCAGTTTCCATTGTGTCTCCAGTTGAATGACTCTCCCCTAAACATGGTGAAATATGTGAAATGCCTTTTGGCATTTTAAAAATAATCATATATTCTGATTTAATGACTTTGAAGAAAATGGCTAGATAGATAGTTCATGGAAAGTGTCATCTCAGGGGTTGGATCTTTTTTGGCAAAGAACCAAAAAAACCATCTTTTTTTAAGGTACTGACTCTGCTTTTGCCACCCCTCTGATCATAATCTCCCTTTCTATAAATCCGCCCACTGGAGAGGGTAGCATTCAAACTCTTGTTTGTCAGAGGCAAAAGTTAAAGGATAGGTTTGACTCCTGCCTTAGCCAGCTCCTTAACCAATCTGAATCTTTGTTTCCACATCTTTATCGATGTCGAGTTACTATGTGGGGACCACCCATTTCAGAGGGTAGTAGAGCAGACGGAGTCCTTTAAATACCCTAGAATGTTACCCGGTCGGGAATTACTACTCATAGTTTGCTATCTTCTAAGAATACTAAAGATGACCAAAATGAAAAGAATTGGAAATTTAGCAGACTTGATTTGATTGGGTGGGAATAGAGTAGAGTGGGGAGCTTCAGGAGAGAGCACTGATTTTTAAATGGGAAAATAAAGAAAAGCTTTGTCAGGGAGAATGAAAACAACCCCTTAAATGAATGAAATCAGATCTTTAGAGGTAGAAGGCTCCATAACATTCTTATTTTATACTGAGGGAACTAAAGTCCAGAGAAAAAATGGCTTGCCCAAATTTTCCTGCTACTCTTTTTAGTCATTTTTCAGTTGTGTTTGTTTAACTCTTCATGACCCCATTTGGGTTTTTCTTGGCAAAGATATTGACGAGGTTTACCATTTCCTTCTTACTTTGTAGATGAGGAAACTGAGGCAAACAGGCTTAAGTGGCTTGCCCAGGGTCCCAAAGCTACTCAGGGTCTGAGGCTGGAGCTGAAGTCGGGAAGATGAATCTTTCTGGCCTGGCATTCCACCCATTGCTCCACCTAGCTTCCCCTTTCTGCTTCTCTCATTTCATTTTCATAGGTGTGATATCTACCTTTTCTTATCTTTCCAGTTCTAGCCTTCGCTCCCTCCTGAAGTGATCTTGTCTATACTTTATATTTACTTATTTCTGTGGGGATAAGTTGTGTTTTCTTGGTGGAGGGGTAAACCCTTTGAAGGCAGGGATTGTCTATCTTTTTTGTTTGGCATCCTCAGGTTCTAGCATAGTGCCTCCTACCTAGAAATGAAAAGAAATGTTTGTTGAATTACTGACTATAATCTAATTATGAATATTTCTCTTAGAATTTATTAAATAAACATGTATTTCAAAGTAGGTATTAGACAAGCCTTTATTAGAACAGAAGTATTAAGAAAGGGTTCTGAATTAAATAATAACTTTCATTAAAGAAGATAATCTTTTTATCTTCATGGTAAGAATAGATTCATCTTTTAGCTAGGGAAACTACGTTTTTGGTTCTTACAATTTGCTTAAGGTCGTTTTAAGGAGTAAAAGAACAATAGCATAATTCTGGCCTTCTTATGTCCTTTACATCTTCTTCGAAAACTGTTTCCCTTCATAGAATCGACCTACTACCCTTGGTCATAGACATCATATATTAGCTCTGAAAGGTGTTTCAACTAAAATGCAAGGAATAGATGAAGTCTGCTATTATGCCAAACTAAATTGTTATTGTAGAATTCATGTTTCTCGTGTATGTAAAAATTACAAAGGTTTTTTTAATAAGAAAAATAATGTTAGTTATAATGGAAATACTGCTAACCAAAGGGGCTTCTAGGGAATTAATGATTGGTTTAGGTTAATGGTCATTGACTTCACATTCAGCCCTCAATTAAACCCAGAATTTGAAATTATCACTTAATTGACTTGATTTCATTCACGTTGGCATCCCATAGTGGCCTTCATGTAAAAAAAAAATTTCCCTGACATAGTAATGTCATCCTTTTCTTTGGGGAGGTGAGGTCATTTTTTTCTTCAGTCCAGTAATATTACTAGAGGGAAGTAATAACACTATAGTAATATCACTACAGGGCAGCAAGATGCCACAGTGCATACATATACTGCCAGGCCTAAGGTCAGGAAGACTCGAGTTCAAATTTGGCCTCAGATACTCGCTATGTGACCCTGAGCAGATCACGTAACCCTGTTTGCCTCAGTTTCCTCATCTATGAAATGAGCTGGAGGAGATGGCAAACCACTCCAGGATTTTTTTAATATATTTTTAAACCCTTAACTTCTGTGTATTAGTTCCTTGGTGGAAGAGTGGTAAGGGTAGGCAATGGGAGTCAAGTGACTTGCCCAGGGTCACACAGCTGGGAAGTGTCTGAGGCCAGATTTGAACCTAGGACCTCCCGTCTCTAGGCCTGGCTCTCAATCCACTGAGCTACCCAGCTGTCCCCACTCCAGGATTTTTGCCAAGAAAACTCCAAACAAGCTCAGAACTGAAACAACTCAATAAAACCACCAAAGAATCACCATGTTCTTGCTATTCGCTTTTTTGTAGACATCACTCTGCAGCTTCCATACATTTGTACTAAAGGCAAGTGGTAATTCAAAAGGGGCCCAAGTGTTCAGAGGGGAAATCATTATGGAAAAACTTGAATGGACTATTGTACTGATCATAATTGAATTACCAAAGATTCACAATGAGCCTGGGCTGCAGTGAATGGATAGACAGTTGGCCTTGGAATCAGGAGAAGTTAGGTTCAGGTTTTGCCTCTGACACATTAACTGTATGACCTTGAGCAAGTCCCTTCATTTCTGCGTATCTCTGGTGGCGCTGGAGGCTCATAAAATCTAGGGGAGATACTATTCTTCAGTATTCTTCACCGACAAAGGAAGTTATCATACCAGGAATTCATCACAAAAATACTTTTGTTGTCGTTTGTCCTTTATTTTCAAAGAGGGCCAATGACATAGAAAAAACCCAGGGAACATCCCAAACCATTGAATCCAACCTCTTCATGTTAAAGAAGAGGGAACTGAGGTCAGACTAATACATGAAACAGCAATTAAAAAAAAAATCTCACCATTATCTATTTTAATCTAAGGCACAGAGAGCTAATTACAAAACTGCCCGCAATAAATATTTTGGGAATTATTAATAAATGTTTAGAAATTGTGATTGTTTCAAAATGTTCCTCCTTGCCTTTTCCTAACACTATAAGCTATTTCCCATGTCTGCTCCCCTCCCAATATTATTCAATAGAATTACTAAACAATTACTTTAAAAAAAAAACAGTTGGATTCATTTAACCTAATGTTATGATATGGTGCAAGGCAGCAGGTTATCCTGGAAAATGGCGTATTTAATAGATTACTTGGAATTCCACAGGGTGCATCTATCACATCAAGACCAAAGCTTTTTGTTCAAACTGAAACAAACCATCGGAAGGAGATCTTCTCCCCTCCCCCCCTTTCCCCTTCCCCGTGGAAAAGTTTAAATAGGCTTTTTGAAGTGCTTTGATCAAGCTCTGAAATAATTTTAGGGGATTACTATTGTACTAAAACTATAATTTATAGTGCCTGACCTAAGCAGCTCATTGTCTCGCAGTTGTATATGAAACAATAGCAGGAAAGTAAAAAACACAAGGGGGACCCAAGCTGGTCTGTTTATTATTTAGTTCATAATTACATCTTCCTTATTTAATCTTTGGGATCCTGGCATGTTCTGAAAAATACAGGTTCAAATAATGTTTACGATGCACAGGAGGTTTAGTTTGGAGTAACACACAGAGAGTATCCAAACTTTATGTAACATGTGACCTTTCTCGAACCGAAGCGGAGTCTACTTTATACAGATTATCCAGACAGACAGACAGGTCCTCCACAAAGGGGAAAGTTGCTGCCAAACTCCTATTGTCAGCCACTTGGTTTTCCTGGTAGCGAAATATGATTTGAGTCTTAATTCGCGGCTCTAACGAGCCAGTTAAAGGCTTTTTAAAAAACCCTCCCCTTCTGTCTTAGAATCAAGACTGTGTATCGTTTCCAAGGAAGAAGAGTGGTAAGGCTTAGGTTAAGTGATTTGCCCAGGATCTCTTGTCTCTGGGCCACTTCACTGCCTCCAGTGAAAGGATTTTAATGGTCAGTTTTATAATCTGTTGATTTTACAGATGAGAAAATTGAAGCTTTTTATTCTTTTGAGGTGCACACTTTCATAGTACTTGGAAAGAAGGCAATGTGGATAGCCCTTTGATGGAAGTGCTGGATTAATCGGGTGTCTCCTCATCCTTCCCCCCCAAACTTCTCACAAGTGAGTCAGCTTAACAAGCTACCTACAGAGAGCAGAATGCCATGGTTCATAAGTACTTCCCACTTGGCTTCTTCCCCATCTCATCCCTGCCTTCTCTTAAGCCATGTTCCTAAGCATTCAGTGGCTTGGTACTTTCTTGATAACTTGAGTGGTTTAAGGATTGGCCAAAGGTCACATTTGTTATTGTTTAGCCGTTTCAATTGTGAGCCCATTTGGGGTTTTCTTGGCAAAGGTACTGGAGTAGTTTTCCATTACTTCTCCAGTTCATTTTACAGATGAGAAAACTGAGGCAAACAGGGTTGAGTGACTTATCAGAGGCAGGACTTTAACCCAGGTCCTGTCCTCCCTCCAGAACTAGAGTGTTCTTTGGACTCGTATCCTGAAGTAGATTTAATTTTATTTTAGTGGAGATGGAAGAATGTGTAAATCAATTTACAAATGGTCATTTCTCCTTCTATTAGATTTTATGTTCTCTGAGGGCAGAGACCATCTTTTGCTACTTTTTATACCCCCAGAACTTAGCATAGTGCCTGGCACATATTAGGTACTTCATATTTATTGACTATCCCGAATTTAACAGCAGTAATTTTAAAATTAAATAATTCAGACATTTATTCACATCAAAAATTAATTGATTGAGCACTATGTGTATTGCAGTAATAATAAATGTTGCATATCTAGATCCCTTAACCAAGGCTAAGGTGTCAACCTCATTCCTTACTTGGTGATTTCCAATCTCAGGTGGGTTAGAAATTTTACTGATGAAATGTGGTGTAGTGGATAGAAAGTTCAAAGCCAGGAAGAGGCGGGTTCAAATCCTGTCTCTGGCAATATACTGGCTTTGTGATTTTGGGCAAAGTTGCTTCACTTCTCAGGTCTCAGGGCAACCTTCAGTTGGGGGGGGGGGAATCTGATTTGTTTTGTTAGGGAAAAGTTTCCTCACCCTGGAGTTGTCAATGCCAATAAACACATAGATCCAATCCCTATTGCTGTAGGTGAAGCACATCAGGATTTAAATCCTTGAAATAATATTGGACTATTAAGTTGCCCTCATGACCAAAGACCATCTGATATCCTAAATATTTGTGGTATAGAAAGTGGTGGCATTATTACCTCAGCATCATCTTCCAGAAAGAAGCTGAGCTAAGAAATAGTGAGAAAGTATAAATAATGTGCACGTGGGAAGAAAAGTTGTACTTTTTGCACATATGCCAAAGTACACTTACGGGAAACTGACGAGGAAGCTTAAAAGGAGTGGGGTAAGAAGACATGGAAATACATTTGAAGTAGCTTGTTCAAGTTGAAACAATGTCAACTGAATCAAAATAGTGGCAAGTCAAGAAGGACAGGAAAACATGGTTCTTGGTTCATCATAGAAGGGAAACAATGTGCCTGATTCCCTGGTAAGCCTGGTGCCTGGCATATAGTAGGTGCTAAATAAATGTTTATTGAGTGATTGATTGATGAGCAGGGTCTGAATTAACTAGCCACTATTTTGGGCTATATCTTCAATCATGTGGGTTTCCTAGGGAACATTTGGCAAATTATTTCTTCTAGGGAACTAAATGGTCCCCCAATAGCCTGAAGGAATTAATGCCTCTCCCCTTCTCATAAGACACCCCCCCCCAAACCCAACTGCCTTTATTCTCTAGGGCTCAATCAAGCCTTGTACCATCTTCATTCAAAAGTCTATATAGACCTTAAAAGACTATTTGCCTTCTGAAGTACCAGCTCATTTTGCTCTCTTATTTTTGCTACTTTGGACTGCATACTCTTTATAGTTTAGAGGAATACAGAGAAGACAGCTATTGGAAAGCATAAATTATCCTGATTTCCAGAATTTCTCCAATCCAAGTTTTGGGGGCATTTTCTCCATCAAGTCCAAATAACATATGAGTTGGGCTCATGGTCTGGCTCCATGCTTAGGCCACATGATGTGAACATTTTCAAGGCCTCATACAGGCATTATCATGGTGTTTGTGAGAGCAGATGCTTGGCAAGTCTATATATGCCAGAGAGAACATCATTCAGTTTTATGTGCACTTCTGTTTTCTGGGTTAGTATAATTCATTAGCACATTCTGCAGAATACTCCATAAAATAGGATTTGGCCATAATGTTAAAGTTCTAATGACTACAGCATTGTGTGTGTGTGTGTGTGTGTGTGTGTGTAACACACACAAAATGCAGCCGTTGCTTCTACTCAAAGTTGATGTTTACATTCCCCAAACTGATAAAAATGCACAAATGAGTATTTTGCAGAAGTTTTAATTTGTTTGGGAGGGTCCATTTCCTTTACTCCTTCTTTTCTGCCTCTCTCTTTTTCTCTCTCCTCTTTTTCTTCCTCTTCCTTCCTTTCTTTCTCCTTCCTTCCTTCCTTCCTTCCTTCCTTCCTTCCTTCCTTCCTTCCTTCCTTCCACAATTTAAATTTTTTCTTTCCTGAGTCTCTATATTTCCCAAGCTGGATAGGCAGGGTCTACTCCTGTGGGAGCTTGGACACCCAAGTGACTCAGCCTACTGCAGCTTTGAACTGGGTTTAAGATCAGCCAGGCTCCCCTTTCTTGGTAGCACAAATTACAAGCATGTGCCACCACTCCTCACTTATTTTGTTTTTTTGAAGGTTTAAAAGTAGCAGGTAAAAGAGTTACAATCATTTTTTTAAATGAGGAAAATAGTAAACATTACCAGTAAAATTACTACAACAAGTAGCTTCCACTAATTTCCTTTCTGTATCAGATGTTCAGAGCTTTAAAAGTGCCCTCACCCTGGGAAGAATAACGCTTTCATTGAGGATGCCAATACCATCACACAACTTGTTAATGTTACAACTCAAGGTAGGAGAAGAAATACAAAGTGTAAGGGCAGGATTACTTATTTGTAATATGCATCTTTGTCATAAATTTGTTTAATGTAAAATAAGCAAATCTTTGACTAGAGCTAACAGGATTTTCAGCATCTGTTCAGATAAATTTTAACTTACTTCTAAAAAAGAATATTTAGCTCTAGTGAATGAATATCAAGAACACTACTCTTCTTTTTTTGAGACAATGTTGCTTAAAACATGTTATAGTAAAGTTATGATTCTTAACATTTTTGGGTCATGGATCTCTTGAGCAGTCCTGCGAGATCTATGGATCTCTTCTCACAGTAATGTTTTTAAAGGTGTTAAATAAAATGCATAGGATTGCAAAGGAAATTATTTAAATCAAAATAGTTCCAAAATGTTAAAAATCAAAAATCAAAACAAATTCAGAGCCTCCAGTTTAAGGCTCTCTGCATTAGAGAAAGAAGTTTGAGTATAAAATTCTTCAATTTGCTTTTTTGAAAACTTGTATTATGAATTTTCCCCAGAACAAAGTCTTACTATGGTGTCTTTTCCATTCTTTTCTTGTTCTTTCTCAATATTGTTCACAGTAATATGAAGATTTTTATTTTTTTCCAGAAGGGAAGACAAAACCAGAATTAATCTTTGAGAGAGGTGAGGAATGGAAATGAGTTACAGGCACATGCAAAAGTAACATTTTAATTAATATTTTCAAAGCGACATATTTATAAGAACAGCTCTTGCTTAGAAATTAATCTGTCATCATGGGAACTGATACACCTTGACTACTCACTGAGTCTAAGGGTGTAACTGGATGGTCTTAGGTTTCTAAATGAAAGGGTTATAATTCATCTTTTGGTATTTTGCTTGTAGAATGAAACCTGCTCTACAAGGTATCTAATTAAAAGTGGAAAACAGTGGGGTGGATGGGGAAAGAGAGTTCTTTCCTCTCTTCTTTCTTTAAAATGATGACAACTAAAAACAATACCCAAACATGTAATGGTTTTTTTTTCTTGTGTGATCTTCTCTCAATCTCTTCCTCAGCTCAAAATATACAATTCTTAAAAGAGTACATCTACAGGAGAATTTTGAGGACTGGGATATGATTTAAAAATTTTAATATTGAGCCACAAATGGGTTGTTATACTTTTTTAGGGCAATTTGCTTAGAAAGTCAAGTAGAAAACAAAGGGCAGAATTTGGCTTTTACTTTTTATTTTGTAAGTATCTGACAATATGCCTGTTTATTACCCCCCCCCCCCCCGGACATTTTAAAATACTCTTTTAGACAGAACTCTTAACTGGATCTAAGTTGCCTCCCTTCAAATGTCAATCCCTAACATCAATGTAATGTAGATGCCCTCTAATTGTGGTGTTGAAAAATACGTTTGAAACTGATCAACATAAATACGTTTGATGTTCAGATGTTCCTGAAAAAAGAGGAAATTCACATAAAATGCTGCTCACTGCTTGGCTGAATGCCATTCAAGTCAGGAAACTCTGATCAGGGTGGACAATATAACCCCTAAGCACAGCTCCCACCTTTATGCCCTGAGCCATCTACTGACAATGGACTGTTGTAGTTAACAGTGAAATCATACTTTCATACATCATTTCTTAGCTTTTTAGATGGGGAAGGGGGAAGAGGTTTTCATTTTGACCTAGATCTGCCCATTACCTTAATAAAATACTGGTTATCTACATGTATATAGGAAGAGAAAAGGAGAAGGAAGAGAAAATGAATAGAAGCTTTGAAAAAAAAATAATAAAGGGGGTGATTCTGCAACCAGGAGGAGAATTGAAAATCACACCTTTCAGCCTCCACATTTTTTCTTTTGTTCTACAGGCAAGGAGAAACCATCCGGAAGGAAGAGAGATTATGACTATCTATAAACCAACTGTTTGACAGAGACAGAAATGCTGATAATGAGTGGGTTATGTCTGTAGTTCTTGGCTGCTCGCATCAACAAGGGATGAAACAAAACAGAAACTCTTGATATTTGTCTGAAGAGGTACTGGTGTGACCACGGGCAAGCAAGAGTTCAGCTGAAGTTCAGGGCAGATGTTGCCAGCAGTTTATATTGCAGGAAAGTCAAATTGCTTCCGGATTCACCTCTTCCTCCCAGCGTCATTTCCAGGATGGTCAGGGCTGAGCTATGCTCTGGCCTAGGGTGACAAGGTCAGTGGGAAAGCAGTCTTTGAGTAAGATGCCCCTTTCTCGGTTACAATCGAGCTCCTCGATGAATCCATACCAATAGATCACTAATCCAGGACCAAATCTGAGAGAGAGAGAGAGAGAGAGAGAGAGAGAGAGAGAGAGAGAGAGAGAGAGAGAGAGAGAGAGAGAGAGAGAAAACAAAAACATTATTTTAAAATAGTTATGTACCTGCAGAAAGGTTATTCATCATAAATTATTGAGAGCTGGAGATGGAAAGGGCTGCAGAGTTTCTCCAGCCCATCCTAGTACAAAAGACCCAGTGAAAATAAGTGATTTGTTCAAGGTCACCCAACAATTTGAAAATATTCTAAACAGAGAGCATCTTTTAGGGCTCCAGTGTTTTATTTTTAAGATTGTTCTTCTTAGAAAGGCTATTTAAATTTAGTTATTGAACTCCTACAAATCCAGGTCATAGAGTGGATAAATTTGGCTTTAGAAATTTTATTAACATGTGGCTGTTTCAGTTTTCACATTTAAAATGGGGATAATAACAGCACCTACCTTGCAAGGTGTTTGTGAGGATAAAATGAGATATTTGTAAAGTGCTTTTCAATCTTACACAAGCTACTTAAATTCTACGTATTTTATTAAATTTTAAAATCAAGTTATTAAATTATATAAATTTATGTATAAAGTCATCTATCTATATATCTATAAAGCCACTATATAATACTATACATTTTAATTAATATTATTATGATGACCTCAAACTATAAAGTTTTGTATTTATTTAGATTTTTACTTTTTCCCCTTAGAAACTTAGAATATTTAATGTGTGCTATCATTTGTTCTTTACATTTCAGAGAGTTAGGTAGGAGTGAGGTGCACATTTAAGAGATGGGGAAACTAATGTCTAGCATTTTATTCAATTCAACAAATGTTTATTAAGCACTTGATATGTTCAAGGCAATGTGGCTAGTGCTGGGAATATAAAAACAAAGCTGGTAAACAGCCCTCAAGCAGCTTATATCTACTGGCTTCAAGTGACTAATCTGGGATTATATAGCAAGAAGTCAATGTAGCGAGGCTTAGTATTTCTGTTTTCTGAACCAATTAAAAAAAAGTATTTGACTACACTTTATTTTTTTCCACAAAGGGGAAAAAAACCTGAAATATTTTTAAATCATATTAAAAAAAGCTTGTAAAAATATTTGTAGTCATCCTGATGCTTTTATTCTTCCACACGGATAAAGGTCTCGTCCATTTTTTCACAGTCCTTGAAATGTTTAATTGGCATTGAAACTTCATCCTTCAGCAATTCCTTCTAGCCCAGTAGTAAGGTAAGGTGGAAAAGTACTAGATTTGGAGTTGGAAGAAACTGGCTCTGAGGCTACATGTTTGACCTTAGGTAAGTCACTTCATTTCTCTAGGGATGAGATTCTCTTATCTGTAAAATGGGATTGGACTAGATGGCTTCTAAGGCACTCTTCATTTCTAAATCAATAAATCAATGATCAAAGTGAAATGTGATATTATGCTCTAATCCAGAAAATGAGGACTTAGTCCAAGCAACTTGGTGGTTAAGTGTAGAGAGACTTTTTCAAAGGAACTTTCCATTCTCAATGTTTCCAAAAAGTTTCTCAGGAATGCCTCCAATATTGTTAACACTGACTGATCTCCACCAGGCCAACTCAGGAAGTAGCCCCAGAGACTCTTCTACCCATCAGGAAGTTCAGACCTTTAGGCTGGGTTCATAAAGATGTAATCTCGATCAATCACTTGTATAAGCAGATATGTTTTGCACATCAGTTTCACGTTTTTCCTACAGAGAGCACTTAATTAAAGGGCAGCACTACTTTTGGTGTAGTGTTGCAGGAATTTTACAGTGAAATCATAAATTATGAATGTTGGGTTAGTAAAAGGATGTCTAAAAACAGAACCGCTTTCTGTCGTCTAAGTCAACAGCAGGCTGAACAATGTTCGGCCAAAAAGCTTTTTCATTCTATGATTTATTATATGCTATAGTGAACTTGCCAAAAATAACAGTACAGGATGAGCTGTTAGATACTGTATGTACGGGACCAAGTTCAATAGGATGTCATGTAACAGTTTATTTGGGACTCATATCATTAGGGTGGCCAAGTTTTCTTGAAGGCAAATTAAGACTTTTAAAGGTTCTTTCAACTCATATAGGGCAGAATTTCACTATAATGGAAATGTTCTGATGGCAAGTTAGTGGTTCAGGTCCTTCTATGGTACCTTTTAAAACTCTCTAAAAGCAGAAGTTTTAGGGCAGCAGTCTCATTGCATGTTTTTTTCAGAATAAAAAGGTCTTCTACCTGAACCTAAAACAGTTTTTATGTTTTGAAGGTCTGTCCCATGTTATTGTTGTTCTGTCATTTTTGGTCAAGCCCAACTGTTTGTTAATGACTCCATTTGAGGTTTTCTTGGCGAAGAAACTGGAGTAGTTCACCATTTCCTTTTCTAGTTCATTTTACAGATGAGGAAACAGAGGCAAACAAACAGTTAAGACACTTAGTAAGTGTCTTAGGCTGGATTTGATCTCAGGAAGAATAATCTTCCTGACTCCAGGTCCAGTCCTCTATCCACTGTGCCACCTAGCTTCCCCCCTCCCATGTAAGGAGTATCTTTTCAGGTCAGTGGGGAAACTAGAATACCACAGAAAGGAAAGAAGCCTGGCAAAAATCTGCTAGCACCCCTAAATAGGGATGCACACTGGTTAAGCCACGTAGTCTAAATGCAGTTCTAAATATCTTATGCAGTTAAATGTTATCAGAAAACATGGTGCTTGGTACTTGGTCTTTTTTTTTCTTTCATTTTTTTCTTTAATTAATTAAAAATATTATTCCACAGTTACATGATTCATGTTCTTTGCCTCCCTTCCTCCTTCCCCCCTCCCTGAGCCAACAAGCAATTTCACTGGGTTTTACACGTATTAATGTTCAAATTGGTACTTGGTCTTCTATGATAGGTTACGTGACCAGGACATAAGTAATATGAGTTTCCTAAACCTAAGGAAAAACTTCCTAACAATGAGAGCTATCTCAAAGTAGAATGGCCTGACTTGGGGGGTAGCGGGTCCCCCTCTCTAGAGAGCTCCCAGGTAGAGGTTAAATGATGACTTTTCATGTGGCTTCTAGTGGAGATTCTTTTTGGGGTTGAGATTGTACTAGTCAGTCATCAAGATCCCTTCCAATTCCGAAATCCTTTGATTCTGAAAACTTAAGTGCTTTCACTGAAGATGTGTCGGCACAAATCCTCTAAAAAAATCATAAATCGACTTTTCATTTTTGTGACATGGCTTCAGTTCCTTCGTCCAACAGGCCTAAAATAAGCTCAGAAGATCCTATCAGTTTGTAATGCTGCCATTCTGGAGACCATCATGTTCTTTAGAAAGGCACTAATATTTTTACAAAGGGGGAAAATGTGTTCCAGCCAGTCATCAAAAAGAACAAAGAATATATGGGGGTCATAAACAACAAGCCCAGTATTTTAAAAGATTAAATAAAACAAAAACACACATCGCCACAATTCAGAGAGCAAGTACATGCTGCACTCTCTGTGAACTACCATGTCATAAGCTTCAGGACATAAAATGACTTCAATGGAAGCACGATGTCTAGTTCTACCCCAAACCCCTCCAAACAAGCACAACCAGCACACATTCTACACCCTCCTCACTTTTGTTTCTACATTAAAGAATATTTCACTTGTAAGACAAAATATAGAATCCATACTCTAAAAAGCTTACAAGTGAAAAACAATTGTAAATTGTTTTTCAAATTAAAAAAAATAATACTAATAACCCTATCATTAGCAATAGGGATAGGGGCTGGTTCTGAATTTTTGGGTTAGGGAACTCTCTCAGAAAATATGTAAGTCGTCACTTTCTCTGCAATTTATCTAGTCTGAGAGAGCTGCTAAGGACATGGAGAGGTTACATGACTTGCTCCAACTAACAATCCCTTTATGTGTCAGAAGAGGAATTTGAACCCAGACCTCCTTAGCTTCAAGGCCAGCAATCTATCATCTATATCAAGTGGCTTCTCTATTAGTGAACCAAGAGCTGATAGGATATTTGAATTGAAACATTATCTTGCCTAGCCCTCTGACATTATAGGCATGAAAATGGAAGCCCAGAGAGGATAAGGAAATTAAATGCTTAACCATGTGGCAAAGTATGACAATAGACTTTTTCAAACAACTTTCTACTCCTACAATTTTCCAACATGTCCCAGTGGCAAAGGCAGTTTGAGAACTTAAATCTTTTGACTACTAAGCTGGGGGCATTTCTGAGCTTCTTTCAAGCACTCAGAGGAGGCTATCCATAACTTCCCAGCAACAAACCTACTTCTTTTTTTATTTTATTTTTTTTTAAATTTAAACATTTATTAATATTCATTTTTAACATGGTTACATGATTCATGCTCCTACTTTCCCCTTCACCCCCCACTCCCCGTATCCATGGCCAACGCACATTTCCACTGGTTTTGTCATGTGTCCTTGATCAAGACCTATTTCCAAATTGTTGGTGGTTGCATTGGTGTGGTATTTTCGAGTCCACATCCCCAATCATGTCCACCCCGACCCATGCGTTCAAGCAGTTG
>NC_058131.1:534355856-534476234 GCF_016433145.1 Gracilinanus agilis
TATGATTAAAAAAGACAGGGAAGGTCATTACATCCTGATTAAAGGCAGTATAAACAATGAGGAAATAACACTGCTCAATATATATGCACCAAGTGGCATAGCATCCAAATTCATAAAGGAGAAACTGGCAGAGCTCAAGAAGGAAAGATAGTAAAACCATACTAGTGGGAGATCTAAATATTCCTCTTTCAGATCTAGATAAATCAAACCAAAAAATAAATAAGAAAGAGGTAAGAGAGGTGAATGAAGTCCTAGAAAAATTAGATTTGATTGATATGTGGAGAAAAATAAATAGGGACAAAAAGGAATACACCTTCTTTTCAGCTGCACATGGCACATTCACAAAGATTGACCATGTTATAGGGCATAGAACCATTGCAAACAAATGCAAACTAGCAGAAATAATAAATGTAACCTTCTCAGATCATAATGCAATAAAAATAATAATTAGCAAGGGCACCTGGACAGGAAAATCAAAAACTAATTGGAAATTAAATAATATGATTCTCCAAAACCAATTTGTCAAAGAAGGAATCATAGAAACAATCAATAATTTCATTGAAGAAAATGACAAAGATGAGGCATCCTACCAAACTCTGTGGGATGCGGCCAAGGCAGTACTCAGGGGGAAATTTATATCCTTGAGTGCATATATTAACAAATTAAGGAGGGCAGAGGTTAATGAATTGGGCATGCAACTCAAAAAATTAGAAAGCAAGCAAATTAAAAATCCCCAGATGGAAACTAAATTAGAAATACTAAAAATCAAGGGAGAAATTAATAAAATCAAAAGTAAAAGAACTATTGAATTAATAAATAAGACTAGAAGCTGGTACTTTGAAAAAACAGACAAAATAGACAAAGTACTAGTCAATCTAATAAAAAAAAGGAAAGAAGAAAACCAAATTGACAGTATCAAAGATGAAAAGGGAGACCTCACCTCTAATGAAGAGGAAATTAAGGCAATCATTAAAAATTATTTTGCCCAATTATATGGCAATAAATATAACAATTTAGGAGATATGGATGAATATTTACAAAAATATAAACTGCCTAGATTAACAGCAGAAGAAATAGAATACCTAAATAATCCCATATCAGAAAGGGAAATTGAACAAGCCATCAAAGAACTCCCTAAGAAAAAATCGCCAGGGCCTGATGGATTCACAAGTGAATTCTATCAGACATTCAAAGAGCAACTAATCCCAATACTATACAAATTATTTGATATGATAAACAAAGAAGGAGTCCTACCAAATTCCTTTTATGACACAAATATGGTACTGATTCCAAAGCCAGGGAGATCAAAAACAGAGAAAGAAAACTACAAACCAATCTCCCTAATGAACATAGATGCAAAAATCTTAAATAGAATACTAGCAAAGAGACTCCAGCAAGTAATTAAGAAGATCATCCACCATGATCAGGTGGGATTTATACCAGGAATGCAAGGTTGGTTCAACATTAGGAAAACCATCCAAATAATTGACCATATCAACAGCCTAACAAACAAAAATCACATGATCATCTCAATAGATGCTGAAAAAGCCTTTGACAAAATACAGCATGCATTCCTATTGAAAACACTGAAAAGTATAAGAATAGAAGGACCTTTCCTAAAAATAATAAACAGTATATACCTAAAACCATCAACAAACATCACATGCAATGGGGATAAATTAGAAGCCTTCCCAATAAGATCAGGAGTGAAACAAGGATGCCCATTATCACCTCTATTATTCAACATAGTACTAGAAACACTAGCAGTTGCAATTAGAGAAGAAAAAGAAATTGAAGGTATCAAAATAGGCAAGGAGGAGACTAAGCTATCACTCTTTGCAGATGATATGATGATATACTTAAAAAATCCTAGAGAATCAACTAAGAAGCTTGTAGAAATAATCAACAACTTTAGCAAAGTTGCAGGATACAAAATAAATGCACATAAATCATCAGCATTCCTATACATTTCCAACACACTAGAGAAGCAAGAAGTAGAAAGAGAAACACCATTTAAAATCACCCTAGGCAATATAAAATACTTGGGAATCTATCTACCAAAACAAACACAGCAATTATATGAAAACAACTACAAAACACTTTCCAAACAAATAAAACGGGATCTAAACAATTGGAAAGCCATTGATTGCTCATGGGTAGGTCGAGCTAACATAATAAAAATGACAATTCTACCCAAATTAATTTACCTATTTAGCGCCATACCTATCAAGCTACCAAAAAACTTCTTTACTGAATTAGAAAAAACTATAACAAATTTCATTTGGAATAACAAAAGATCAAGAATATCAAGGGAAATAATGAAAAAAAATGTGAAGGAAGGGGGCCTAGCAGTACCAGATATTAAACTATACTATAAAGCAGCAGTCATTAAATCAATATGGTACTGGCTAAGAGACAGAGAGGAGGATCAGTGGAATAGACTTGGGGTAAATGACATCAGTAAGACAGTGTATGATAAGCCCAAAGAGCCCAACTTTTGGGACATGAATCCACTATTTGACAAAAACTGCTGGGAAATTTGGAAAACAATATGGGAGAGATTAGGTCTAGATCAACATCTCACACCCTACACCAAGATAAATTCAGAATGGGTGAACAACTTGAATATAAAGAGGGAAACTATAAATTAAGTTAAGTGAACACAGAATAGTATACTTGTCAGATCTCTGGGAAAGGAAAGACTTTAAAACCAAGCAAGAGTTAGAGAAAATTACAAAATGTAAATTAAATGGTTTTGATTATATTAAACTAAAAAGCTTTTGTACAAACAAAATCAATGTAGTCAAAATCAGAAGGGAAACAACAAATTGGGAAAAAATCTTTATAATGAAAAACTCTGACAGGGGTCTAATTACTCAAATATACAAGGAGTTAAAGCAATTGTATAAAAAATCAAGCCATTCCCCAATTGATAAATGGGCAAGAGACATGAATAGGCAATTTTCAGGTAAAGCAATCAAAAGTATCAATAAGTACATGAGAAAGTGTTCCAAATCTCTAATAATTAGAGAAATGCAAATCAAAACAACTCTGAGGTATCACCTCACACCTAGCAGATTGGCTAAAATGAAAGAAGGGGAGAGTAATGAATGTTGGAGGGGATGTGGCAAAATTGGGACATTAATGCATTGCTGGTGGAGTTGTGAACTGATCCAGCCATTCTGGCTGGCAATTTGGAATCATGCCCAAAGGGCTATAAAAGAATGCCTGCCCTTTGATCCAGCCATACCATTGTTGGGTTTGTACCCCAAAGAGATCATAGATAAACAGACTTGTACGAAAATATTTATAGCTGCGCTTTTTGTGGTGGCAACAAACTGGAAAAGGAGGGTTTGTCCTTCAATTGGGGAATGGCTGAAGAAACTGTGGTATATGCGGGTGATGGAATACTATTGTGCTAAAAGGAATAATAAACTGGAGGAGTTCCAGGCGAACTGGAGAGACCTCCAGGAATTGATGCAGAGTGAAGGGGAAAGTAGGAGCATGAATCATGTAACCATGTTAAAAAATGAATATTAATAAATGTTTAAATTTAAAAAAAAAGCAAAGAAAAACTGGTCCATATATTTGGGCATGATATTCAGGAATGCCCCAAAGCCTTGATTAGAGGCAACTTCCTGATTCTACATACGGTTCTGAGCACTTATTGTGTGTTTAGCATTATGTTGCAAAGAACAGAAAGGAAAATGCAGAACAGCCATGAAAAGCACACACACAAAATGAAGAAGCCCATCAGCCTGGGGTCACTCAGTACATTCCTCAAAAGGCCCTCAGTGCATTATGGCTTAATTAAATCCAAGGAGCATTTATTGCATGCTGACTGAATACAAGATAGGACAGAAAGAGAAAAAATGACCAGTCCTCGCCCTCAAGGAACTTTATATATAGCACAGTGATTGCAGCTCAATTTCATAACGATGATCCCAAGCCAACAAGAAAAGGTTAAGTTATGTTCATTGCATCTTGTTTAAGAAAGAAAGAAGAGAAATAAGTAATGAATTCTGGGAAGATTTCCATCCAAAATGGTTAAATTGTTTTTTTAAAAATTGTACTTTAAATTCTTAGTTATTCAGCATGATAAGTTCCCCAAGAGTTCCAGATAAGTGAGATTTTTCTATTTTTATGAGAGGCAGTGTGGGGCGACGGCTAGAGAGCTGGACTAGAGGTCAGGAAGGTTATGATTCAAGTTCTGCTTCTGATATATACTAGCTATGTGATCAAACTTACAGATATAGGCTATTCATTCCCCCAAAGCTATGACACAATGTGTATCTTTCAATTCAAGTGTTTTCTTTGCTCAAGTTCATAAAATCTGAGGTTCGGGTGCCTACGTATTGGGCTCCTATACAAAAATCCCAGAAAAGATTCCCTTAACATTTTGCTAATTAAAAAAAAAATTGCCTTCATTTCTCCCCTTGTCTATATAAATACAATCATTATTTTTTGGTTCCTTGAAAGGACAAATAAGAAGTTAATATTTGAGGCCCAGAGGATTGAGGGGACAAATGCAAGCTAATATATTATGTCACTTAATGGTCCATTAGTCCACAAGGAATCAACTTCAGCAATATGAAGTCAGCAGGCTTCATACTTGAATAGTTTATTATGTATCTATTCCATGTAGTAGGACTATTACTATTTTGAGAAAGTGGGTTTTTTTTTCCTTTTGGAAAGGCAACCTGAATTTCAGGCCAAATGAATTTATATGATTAAATGTGAGGGAACAGGTTTATGCCACTTGGAAAACAGGTAGCGAGAGCTGAAGTTTAGGAATTATTGGATGAAGATAAGAGGAATTTTTCATACTGGGAAGGCGTTCAAAAATTATGAAGGAGAATCTAAACATGAGAAAAGGAGTAAATCCAGAGCTCTGCTGTAACCTGGTCACACAAATGGTAATAAACAGACGGAAGAAGTTAAAGATCCCAGACTACCTCTCCCGCATAATTTGATTTTTAGGATCCAAAAGCCCAGTTGTTGCTCTGAAAATATTTCAAGTGGAAACAGTGTCACATTCATTTTCTTGCCTTGTGATTTCTCTATGGATGATTAACTAAATAGTATTTCTTTCAGCTTGAACTCATAAGGGGTCATATCTTCTTTTTGGTGACACAGAATCAAAAGAATACGTGACAGATTTACTCAGAGATGGGAATTCACACAGAGGAGATATGTCTGGTGCTACAGAAAGAACACCAGGCTCAGAGAATCTAAAGACCTGGGCCCAAATACTGGCTTTCCCCCTCACAAACCAGGTGACACTGACCAAGTCATTTTCCTTTCTCTGAATCTTAGCATCTCCAACTATAAAATGAGGATAGTGCTTACATTACACCTCTCATAGGACTATTGTGAAGATAGCCTTTGTAAGTCTTAAAACACTACATAAATTTGGTAAACTATTAGATAAATGAGTCTATTTAAATGGAAACAGGCTATTGAGAACTCCGAAGAAATGACCAGAGAGTGATTATTTACTATTCTGCAATGAGAATTGATGATGGCTGCAGAAAAAGTCCAAGGAATCTTCACTGTATACTTCCAAAGTGAGGCGGTATAAAACCAGCTGGTGCCAATAAAATGTGATTTCTAAACAGCTGAATTGGAATTGGATAGGAAATGAATTTTAAACTTTGTTTCTGGTGAACAGGTGAATTGAATTGACATATAAATTGATGACAAAATAAATGATCTGTTGGAGTCTAATCCGTAGAATTGGAATTTGTCAGCATTCCCTATGTTAGTCTCACAGTAATTGTTAATTGCTATTAACAATTACAACTTAATACTTGCATTCAAATAAATAAAGTAGTTATTTTCTCTACTTTTACAATAGTTCCTGGAATGTTAAGTGTAAAAAAATAATAGCAGGGTAGTAACTTGTCCCGGGGACCATTTCTAAATGAAATTCATTGAACAACAGGAGAATGTGAGATAACAAACACAATGGTAATAACAATAATAACAACAATAATGATAATAATAATAATAATAATGAGAGGCAATGTGGGATAATGGAGAGAAAGCTAGCCTCACAATCAGAAAGACTTGGGTTCAAAGTCCCATTTCTGATGCTAGCTGCAATACCCAGACTGGGTAGGCTATTTAACTCCTTAGTGACCTGGGCAATGCTGAGACTTTTAAATTGCATTTAGGAGTTCATATATTTTGGGGAATGGAGTTTCCTCACTGGAAGTTCTCTAAACCAAAGAAACCACAAGTCTAATCCAAAAGAAGAAAAGTAATGAAAGGTGACACTGATTTACCACTTTAAGATCTGTAGAGAACTTTTACACAAAATGGTGGTGTGACTTGCTCAAGATCACACAATGTTTGAGGAGAAATTAGCATCTAGGTCTTCCTAACTATAAATTCAGCACTCACTTTACCTCCTCATGGGGTCTCTCCATTACTAAACTAACAATAAACTCTCCCCCCCAGGGTAAGTGGGGAGGGAGAGGAGTAAAGATCTATCTTTGAAAAAAACTAGAACATCTGTGTGGGGTCTGGGCTAACTTCTAAAGATGTGTGCAGGCATGTGGTTTTGGGGAGTCGATTATTTCCCCATCAAAAAGTCTTGCATGTGGTTTTTATGAAGAATGCATTTTCAAACACACAGCTCAGGAGAAACACACAACATGTTGTAATTGTTTTAAAATAAACTTTTACATCGTTTATTTAGTTTTAATCTGTTTGTTGTAGATTGGCTATATACTTGTTAATCACTGCTGTATGTGTTCCAGGACAGTGTTGTAAATAACTCTTCCATCCAAGAGACCCCAAAGAAAACGTGTTTGCCTGTGTTTATATATAAAGTAAGTTATCTAAGCCCATGTGCAAATGTATACAAAATAATAATATATTAGCAATCCTCATCAGAATAGCAATGAGCACTATAAAATTCTGGCTCTCTGGGTCATTTTAATTCAAGATTCAATGTATGAGACTTACAGTAACTGCAAATAAAAAAAGTACAATATCTTGGTTGGCTAGTTTAGCCTTTATGCTTGGTTTGTGTTTCTAAATAGAAAAATCTGAAGAATTATGTTTATAAGCATAAATTTGTAGAGCTTGGGTATTGAAATATATGCATATATATCTTATCTATAAATGCACCTTGTTAATATGTACACCTATGTACAGATACACATACATTTTTTGTACATATCTAATAATACTAAAGCCCTCTCCCTCTTCTGGTGTCTTATGTAGGGATGATCCTGAGTTTTAAAATTCTTTACTGGTAGAATGAACTCTCAAAATAATAATAATAATAATAAAATAATAAAATAACAACAACAACAACAACAACAATAATAATAGTAAACATGTATATATAGTGCTGGGCTGAAGAGTCAGGAAGACTCATCTTTGTGAGTTCAAATCTGGCCTCAGACATTTCCTACTTTATGACCCTGGGCCAGTCACAACTCTGTTTGCCTCAGTTCCTCATCTGTAAAATGAGCTAGATAGTAAATGGCAAACAACTCCAGTATCTCTGCCAAGAAAACCCCAAATGGGGCCATGAAGACTCAGACACAACTGAAATGATGTAAAAACAACAACATAAAGGGTTTACTATGTTTCAGACAATGGGCAAAGAGTTTTACAATTTCTATTTAATTTGATCCTCAAAACAACTCTGGGAGCTAGGTGGTTTTAACCCCATTTTACAGATGAGAAAACAGAAGGAAACAGAGAGTAAGTGATTTATCCCAAGTGATAAGGCTAGTAAGTATATAAGGCCAAATTTGAAATCAGACCTTCTAACTCTAGGCTTGGCACACTATCCACTAAATGGATAGCTGACTAGCTAGGTTGTACCAAACTGGAAGGTCTTGTATATGCAACTGGTAATGAGGTTTTTATGTTTCTTGTTTGAAGGCCAAAATAGCAAGTTCAGAGAGATTTATCAGCTGAAGTTTAGCCACCAGGTAATATATATTTTTAAACTACAGTAACTCAAGAAGACATCTTACTAAGGAAAGGGGAATTACCTCTACTGATAAGATAGATCACAGAGCCTTGCAGTCTATATGTTGATCAATGAGCCTGCAGTAACCTTGGGAGGAAATTAAATGGGAAAGAAGGCAAATTGATGCAAAGGGAAATGGGTCTGCCTCTTTCTATAGTGTTATCATTTATGATTGCAGAACTACCACAGCTAGATTCAACACCTAGTTATGTGATTTGCTATTTGAAGAAGTGGAAAGAAAGGATTTGAGAAGATGACATTTGGAAGAGTAGCTGGTTGGATGAGAATGTACAGATCGACAGGAGATATCCAAGGTGACACAATTTTGAGAATACTGAAGGATTCATTTTTCAACCTCTCAGAGAAGGGAGGTTACTAAAGTACTGGGAAAAAAATCAGACAGTATTATTACATCAAAAAAGTGGCCAAGAAAATATCAGCAACTATTAATCCATCAGCTTACTTTTCTCATCTCCACATGATCTCATTAGAATTGTCTAAACCAAGCAAGATTTTTACTTTTGACCTGGGCCTTTGATATCAAATTGGGAAATTCCCTATGTGTTTTTAGTTTTCTTTAAAACTGAGAGGTTAAGAACTTACTCAGGGCCACAGAGGCAAGAGCTGAACCCAGATCTTACTAACTCCAAGACTGACTCTCTGTTCTTGAGAAAGGAATAAGTAGGCTTTTTGCCAATCTCAATAACAGATTATCATCACACAATTAACAGGAAAGTGTAGAGAATACAAGATCCTACTGTTTGTTCATTCCTAAAGCACTGATTTGGGAGAGCAAAAGCTTTTAAAAGGCTTTCTACCAAGAAGTTAAACGTCATGGAGAGTTAGGATGATAAAAAATTCTCTGAAAGATGAAAACAGAGTTAGCTTTGTTAAATAACCTCTGGTTAACAAAATCAAGAAAGTCATAAAAACAGGGAAAGACATGCTCGCCAAGGGTATTTACTATAGTTATGAAGGATGTCAGGATTCAAATTAAGAATTCCCAAAAGATGGTAAAGTCCTCCAGATAATCCTGGCTGCATATAACATTGTATTGCCAGCATGAAGTCTCTAAATTTCATAGAGCCTACTCAACAAGATGAAAAGAAATGGCCTAACATAGGAAAATCCAAATGGATAAAGAATGTCTGTTGCCCAGTTAATAGAATACATTTGCATGGTGATTCCATTGGTCTATTAGTACATATACCTTGGAAAGGCATCACAGATGGATAAAGAATAGGAGAAAAAAGAAAAGGAAAACAGGCATGATTATTTTTGGAAAAATGAACAGTACTTTTAGCCATCCTAGGCTCTTTCCTGATATATATGTTCCCTACATCCCCTAACTTTTAAAAATGACTATTCTCCTGATGACTATATGGCAGTGACTCATGAACACCATCAGGGCCAGATAATCAAAACTGTGGATAAGGCAACAGAGACAGATGGTGGGTGGAAGCTGGCTACAGCATATTCTCATAGATAAGTTGTGCCCATATAGTAGGAGTATAAAAACTATCACTTAATACACATATCTGATCAATAAAGAAAATGGAACAGGTAATATATATTCACAGCAAGAGACAAATAGTCATACTTTTGCATTAAATGACCAAATTTACAGTGCTATGGCTCACTTTTGGGGTAAATATCTAGTTTGGTGGACACACACATTACTGATTCAAACTCAGTTTTCTTTTAATTTTTGAAAGTTCAGATATATTTTTCTTCTTTTTCAGTATTTTTACATACTGTTCTTTTTTGTGTCTTTCTTTATATTCTTAAAGCTTAATTCCTATACCCACACAGAGCTAGCCCCTAAAAAAATGCATGATGACTGGCTGAGTGACATGCACTCTGTGATCTAGCCATACTGCCCTATTTGCTCTCCCACATACAGGACCATCCATTTCACACTTCTTTGATTTTTCAACGAATGTTTCTTATGCCTGGAATGCACTCCCTCTTCACTTCCATCTTTTAGGATCCTTGCTTTCTTTCAAGTTACAACTTATGCATTTCTTGATTCTTCCCCTCCTCCTGTCATCTAGACTACTCTCTCTCCAAACAACTTTATCTATATCTATATTATCAATATACATGTGTCTGAGTGTATACACACATAACACAGAGTCTCTCTGCCACCCCCATTAGAATGTAGCTCCCTAAGGGCAGGAACTGTTCATTCTTGCCACATCTCCAGTGCATATCACAGTAGCTGGCACATAGTAGGAATTTCACAAACTGTATGATTGTGATTGATTGATTCATTGCTTTTCCAAGATTTCCCACTAAACCACCTAAAAACCCAACATAGGTGGAAAAGATATTTTTGAAATGTAGTTGAAAAGGATCTTCATTTGTAATTCCTTGGCTACCTTCTCTGAGGTTACCCAGAGTTCAATTAGGAGCTCTTTTCAAGGCATAAAGAGATTTATGGTTGTTGGACATATGCAAGTCGGGTGAAAATAAAAAATCATTGGAATTTTTATCTTTGGCAAAGTCAGATGACTAAAGGGATTATGGCTGATACATGTCTGGGCTATAAATCTATCACTATCCTAAGTAGGACATGGTGCCACAGGTATGTCAGCTCCCAACTTGCTCTAAATGGTGCAATAAATATTTCTCCTGTCTCAGAATAAACATTTCATTAGATGCAAAATCTCTTCAGTTTGCCAACAACCTAGCCCAAGAACAGAAGTCACTAATTCGAAAGATCCATGAAAGCAAATGCTAGATTGGGGTATGGGGGATGACATTGAAGGCAGGAAGAGGAATAGGAAGTCAGGAAGTAGGTAATAAAAATATCATTTTTATGTTTAGTTGGCTTTTAAGAAAAATGAAAATAATATAGACCTTTCTCACTTTGCTTGAAATAATGGTCAAATGTGGAAAATATAATATTCTACTGGCTCAGTTTTGAATTGGATACGAAACTTTCATTCAGCAAGCTGTTGGGTAAGAGACCTATCAGTCAGCAAAGGCAAGGTGATCCTAGAGCTGAGAAAAAGAATCTTAAAAAAAACTGGCAGGGGTGAAACCTTTTGAAGATAGAATCCTTGGAGGCTTTGCCAGTATGCTTTCCAGAATATAAAGGTATAAATTAAGTTGAGTGTTAAAAATCTGGCTACTTTTAGAAGTAGTCCGAGTAAAACTGGCACCAAGGATTGGCTGCCTTGAGTGTGCCTGGCACACAAGAACTTTGGGGGCCAACCACAAGGTACAGGCCACTCTAGACTGGAGTACAATCACCATTTAGGTAAGCCTATGTTTACAGTAGTCTTTATCTCGGAGATAAGGTTGTAAAAACATCAATCAGAATGAGGTACTGTTATTGGCCACATCTCAGCAGGTTCATCTGTTTTATTTCTTCCTCCCCTTCCAAATACCTTAAGGTGTTTAAGATGACAGAAGAGATATTAAGGTGAACTTTATTTGTGTATGACACATTTAAAAAAAAACACTTTTAGATCTGGCCTTTGTGAACCACAAATACTATTTATGTGGTGTCTATTCTATTCCATGACCAAGTACTATTATCTTTTCTGAGCTATTTGACCTAAATTATTTTTCAGGCATACAGAAAAAATACATGTGCCAATGAAATTGTCTATAAGGTAGTTCACAAGCATGATTCCTTTCCCATTTTAGTTTTCTAGAATAATTAGTGTGAGGCCTTTAAGTCCACATAGATACTAAACTCTTAGTTTTTAAAGACTGTGAGTTAAATTGTATGTCAGAAATGGAAGAAAAGGTTTCTGGATGAAATCTGATACTAAAGACAGTGAAAAGGCATTCTTAGGCCAGAGAATTAAGAAAAAAGAGACAAAGTGGATTTCCCAAATTCTAAGATTTAAGGAAGGTGATAAAGCATGGAGCTAGGTGATAGTCAACATTTATATCCACTTACTTATTCAAAAACATTAGCTTTAATACTAGCAAAGACTGATAAGTTCCTCTTTAGTTAGGTTTTGTTTTTGTGTGGGATCCAAAATGGCCTAAGGCTCATTCTTCATGCTCTTTGAGTGATAACTCAGTTCTGGGCTCCTGAGGTTGCATGTTTGATAAAGTAGGTTATCCAGACACTCAAAGTGAGCCAATGTATAACAAATGTAGCAGCACAGCAACAAAGTCAGATATTGGTACTTCAGAAATGGGTTAAACTCATTTCAAGTAATTTAGTTTCAATAAATCTTCAACCGACTTAGACACTAAAAATAATACCATTTAGTTTCTTGTCATAATTAAGACCTTTTAAGATTGGTAGAAGAAGATGCCCCTTAGGAAGTTCTCTTTTAGGGGATAAGTTGTTTGATTCTTCTCTTTAAGAATTACATAAGAATGACTTTCTTGGGAATAAGAAAATGGGGACTACTAAAATGTTAGAGCTCTCACCATCTTAAACGATATTTTATTTACTCATCTATGCACAAGTTGTCCTCAGCTGCAAAATGTTAAGGTCTCTGAAGGCAATTTCTTTATAATTTCTATATCTCCCAATGTCTATGTAGGACCTTATAAAGTAGTAGTTTAATAAATGTTTAAAATCTCCTAAATATATCATGGGTTTTTGTTGCTCTAAAGAAATTAAAGAAACAATCCAGGGAAAATCCTTAATTGGTTATCACAACACTAACTGACATATTTTTCTCCCCTCTGTGTGTCTCAGTTTCACTAACTGTAAAGTGGGTAAACACTTCAGTGTTCTGGTGATGATGATGATAAGATTAATAAAAAATACGTGGGGTGTAAAGCACTTCTCTTAACATTATACACATTCATCCTTGCCATAAACTTCTGCTAGACAGACTATAGACTCTAGATCTATTATCTATTCTATGCTTTCCGTGAATATGGGAATTTGTAGCAGCAGGCTTGGAAAGGGACCCAACAGGACAATAGTAATTAAAGAATTAAGTTTATTCAAAGAATCCAGAGGAAACTAAGAAAAAGGGGCAAAGAGTGGGAATTCCCAAGCAAAATCCTTTCTGAAAGGCAAGAAGTGAGCAGAGGGCATGCTGTATTTTCATTGCAGCCCTTTCAATGAAGGCTGGTAGGCTTCACGTGAGAACAGAGAAACATGCTTTGCTCAGTTAAAGTCAAGGGAGAACCCTGGTGAGCACCAGTGATTTTGTGCATAATCTTAATTTTGTTTAAACATAGGTTCCTGTACTTAATGACAAGTTAATATGGCGCATGCTTTTGCTTTTTTAGGCCCTAGGTCATAAGCCTAAGAAAGGCTGCATCGACATAATTCAGGGCAATGAAGTGAGGTTTCATTATACCATCTTAAAAGCATTTCCTGTTAGATCGAAAGCATTTTGAAGAGTCTTGCCAAGTGTAATAGTTCATCTTTCTAATAGATGGTTTCAGCATTCAAAAAGGGAGAGAGACCTGAAAGAAACAACCCTGAATATTTTAAACTAATATTTACACACTCGAGCAAGAAGCATCAAGGAAGGCTCTGACCCTGTGACAGCATGAAGTGTTGCCATGTAGAGACCACCTGTCCAAGGGGAAGACTGAGAACTCGAGGGCACAGAGAGTTGGGGGAACTGAAGCTGTTCTCTACAAAAGTCAAATCACAACAGGACTTCAGCACAGTGACTGCCATCAAAGGCTGCTTTTATAGAAAGGTGTCCAAGTCTCTTTTTTCCTGGGGATAAGGAGGGTGCCAGAAGGGATGGAGACAATGTGACAAAATGGAAAAGATGCTTTATTTGGAGTCAGAGGACTTGTCTCCAGCTCAGCACTTCTATTTCCTAGTTGTGTGATCTCGGGCAAGTCTCTCTGAGTTTCCCCTTCTGCAAAATGAAGGGATTCATGTAAATGACCTCTAAGGTACCTTCCAATGCTAAATCTAGGATCCTAATGGAAGAAGATTTCAGGAAATTCAACGCTGAGAGTGATTACTTTTTTTTAAGTAGTGAGAACAAGCCAGGAATCCTAATGAATTGAGTTGAATGGGCTGGATGGGCTAATATTAGCATGGCGCAACTCTATACTTTACTCAATGACTTTGTAGCTTTCTTCTGTCTGTTCCTCATTGAACAGATGGGGATTTAGCCCTCTCTCTGTGCTTACTGGATAGGGACACTATGAAGATTAGTAGAACAGTCTATTAGGTGATCCTCAGCTAGTGAAACAAGGGGACACCCAAGCATAAAACACATTCATATCCACAGAACATGAAGATCCTTGGAAGAAGGAGACAATCCCTGCAAGCCAGGACTCAAATATTCTGGATGGAGATACTCTGCATGTTGAGAAATAAATGTTACTTGAGGGGGGCAACTGGGTGGCTCACTGGTTGAAGAGCCAGGCCTAAAGACACATTGGGTTCAAATGTGACCTCGGACACTTCCTAGCTGTATCACCCTGAGCAAATCACTTAATCCCCACTGCCCAGCCCTTAGTGCTCTTCTACTTTGGAACCAATACACAATATTGATTCTAAGATGGAAGGTAAAGGTTTAAAAAATTTAAAAATAAGTTATTTGAGCTATAAATCTTTGTAGAAGGCCAAAAAAATTCATAGTAACATAAATATACATGTGTGTGTATGTATGTATAAACTCAGGGCTATGCATATATATGTATTTATATGTTTATAGAAATGTATATGTGTGTTGGATCTATTTTCTCTAGATATATCTTCCCTCCACCTCCACAAGTATATATATAGACACTAGACTATTGACACAGGAAACGTAGTGTGGAAAATTTTGCCACCATTTTGGCTTATCAACTCATCTCTAATGCATTCTCAGAGAACTGAGTGGAAGAAGGGGAAGGAGATGGAGAGGTTCTCTGACTTGTTTATGGTCACACAGCTAGTAAACATCAGAAATAAGGTCCAAACTCTAATAGTAACTGAAAAATACTCTGTAATTTCTAGCCTGTGGGCATTGCTTGGGGCACCGAGACTTCCTATGGTCTCCACGCCAATATATATCAGAGGCAGCCCTTGAACCTAGGTCTCCCTGATTCCAAGGTCTCCCCCCCTTCTTTCAGTTATGAGAAGCTGACTCTTAAGGAAGGGTTCTTAACCTTTTCTGTGTCATGGACCACCCCTTCCACCGCCTGATAAACTGGCAAAGCCTCTTGACTCTTTCTCAGAAGAATGTCCTTAATACATAAAATAAAACACATCAGATTACAAGGGAAATGCATTCTACTGAAATATAGCTATCAAAATATTCTAACATCAAAATTCACAAACCCTCTGAATTTATTCACAAATCCCTTTGGAGTCTATGGACTTCAGATGAAGAACCCTCCTTGCTCTAGAAAAAGATGAATGCTTGGTTATTTAGTGGTAAATATCCAAATTCAAGAGGAAAAAAAAGTCAAATGTCAAAAATTTTAAAACCTCTCAAAATTCCTCAAGAGAGAAGTTTGCCACTCGAAAAGGAGTTTAAAAACTAGACTGGAGGCTCAGCTTCCCAGAGAGACTTCAGGACCAAGTGTGGGTATATAAACATTCCCAGCTCAGCCCCACAGGGGTCCTTCCATCTGTATTATTTGCAAAGCCTGTGGTCAGAAGGTGACCCTCTAAATGTTTCCGTTAGAGAGTCCCACAGGCACCTTATTTAACTAAACAGGAGTCATTAGCAAAATTTTATGAAGATAAGGACTTCCAGGAGTGAGTTCCCTTCTGATTGTTTTTCGATTAAAAGGAAGACAAGGGAAAGCAATTCTTGGAGGCCCTGGCTGGTCCTGTGATTTGACTAACAAAGAAAGCTGGTCCTGGATGACTGGGCAGCTTGGTCCTTCTCCCTTTAAAGCGGTATCTCACTTGTTGAGAGAAGAGACTGAGATTATTTTAAACATTTAGTTAAGTTTATGATTGTCTTCTTTTCAAGGAATTCCTGGCTACAAATCGCTTCATTCTGGGTGACAGAAAACATGAGACAAGCTTGAATGAGGTTAGTCTGAGGTCCCCTCCCTGCAGTCCAGTCAACCAGTGTTGCCATTAGGTGATTAATAAGTGTTTATTTTTAGGTCTTGAACTAACAGGCCATCCTAAGGCCAGTGCAAGATGATATCTAAGTGTACCTTGTGCTCCAAAATATCCCCCCACCTTTTTTTTTTGAGCAGCTGTCAGTGTTGCTGAAGTCCTTCCTTGCTAGACAAGAAAAATGTTATAAGTGGGGCAAATGAACAGACACAAAAATCCAACATCGCTTTTACCAAAACATATTTTAAAATGTGTCTGCAGCAGGCCCCCACTCCCTAATGCTTTACTAGAAGCTGTGTTGAAAGGCAGCTTGGGGTAGTAGACAGACGGCCAACCTCAGTATCCAAAAGACATGGGGTCCAGTCCTGCCCCTGCTGCCTACTGGCTGGAGGATCCTGGGCAATTCTCTTTCTTAACCTCTTGGTACTCCAGGCAACTCAGACTGAAATTGCAGATCTGCTTTGCTATCAGGCTTTTTCTTATGGGGAGTTCTTTATACAAGTGATAGCAGGAAAAAAAAAAAAAACAAAACCACACACACACACACACACACACACACACACAATTGGGAGCAGCTAGGTGGTTCAGTGGATAGAGCACCAGGCTTAAAGACAGGAGATCCTGGGTTCAAATTTAGCCTTAGACACTTCCTAGATGTGTCACCCTGGACAAGTCACTCAACTCTGCTTGTCCAGCCCTTACTGCGTGCTTGGAACCATTAATTCTAAGATGGAAGGTAAGAGTTTTTATCGAACAGCAGCAACTATAAAAACTATTTCTTTAGTACCATATATGAACAACAAGCATTTATTAAGCACTTACTATGTGTCAGGTCCTGTTTCAAGATCAGAGATTTAGAACTAGAAAGATTGTGGAAGCTATCTTGCTCACAGAGGAGGAAACTGAGGAACAGAGATGAAAGCTAGGAAGGACCAAGATTGGCATTTCCAATCTGCATCCAGCCCCTTCTCCACTTTAATTTCCCTTTTGCTCTTTGTTCTGCCTTTCTTCTAGACTTTAAGTACATATTAGAGAAGTGACTTGTTTCTTTATCCCTTGTGTCGATCAATATTTGATGTAATATTTGAGATAAATAGCTAAATCATCCACGCCTCTATCATTTTCTAGCAGAATTGTGCTAAAGATTCTCTCAGGATGACTTTTAATTGCCGGGTTAGTTTAGGTCTAGTTCTGTCAAATGGCAAGAGGGTTTTGATTCGATCACTGCTTCAGGTGCCTTCTAGCATCCAAGACTCTTTGGTACCCAGCGGATGGGATGAATGGCTTTCTGAGTCACGCTTCTGCTTGCTCTATTTCCCTAAACTCTTCCATCTTGTTAATGACCTTTTCCCACTTCCCATCTGTCCCCAGCACCTGAAACCCACCAGTGCAGGACTTGATATCTGTGCTGCCAGAACGAAGGCTGGGCTGACGTTTGGTCCTCGACACTTCTATCTCTCAAAGTAAGATGCTGGCAGGTTTTCTCGAAAATGGGGCCAGATACTCCTTCCTTTTTTTTTTTCAGCCCCAGTCTGCCACCTCAAGCTTGCTGACCTGTAACGGTCTAGCACGGGCTTGCTTTCCTTCTCTTTCAGTTAACCAACCCACTTTTCGCTTCCATTCTGAGAGAAGACAATTTCATGAGCCAGCCCAAGGGGTCAGAGATGATTGCTGGCAATAGCTCAGCTCACTGGAGAATGCCTGCTTATTGAGGCCAGGGCAGAAGGTGATGTTTTATTCTGGCTTTAGAAAAACACACCAAAGACCTCAAGAGACCAAAAGTCCAGACTGTAAAGTTGTTATAGCCACAATTAGACCAGCTGGGTGCATGATGGGGACACACAGAAATTTATCACTGGTTTTGAATGTGGGGGAAATCCTTCAGTTTTTTTCCATGATATCCTGAATAGATATCAATTACTTAATGCTGCCAAAATGTTAATAATATCCTTTAAGAGGGCATGTTGGAAGGGAGATTCAGTAGTCCTTATTTTAAGCATGAAATTTTTTTCTCTCACCCAAGGTTACAGATTGGGTCAAGATAACAGGACAGGATGAGAACGACAGCCTTTTTGAGGGCAAACTATAGGACATTTTAGGTGTTATTTTAAAGGAGTATGTAGGGTGGCACGGCAGATAGAGGGCCAGGCTTGGAGTGAGATCAGAAAGACTTGAGTTCAAATCCTGAGCAAGTCATCGAACCCTTTTTGCCTCAGTTTCTTTATCTATAAAATGAGCTGGTTAAGGAAATGGAAAGCCATTCTAGTATCCCTGCCAGGAAAACCTCAAATGGGGTCACAAAGAGTTGGGCATGACTAAAATGAGTAACAAGAAGAAAAGGTAGCAAATAGCCTTTAAAAAAAGCCAAGTATGTAAAAAAAAGTTAACTTTTGGAAGTTTCAGATATAATTTAAAGAAGGCTTGACATTAGGAGTTATCAATCTTGAGGGGGCCTGCACTTTTATTTATTCCTATATAATTTATTAGGATTTGGATCATGAGGTAAATACCAAGGCAGGGAACAATCAGGTTGTTAACAGTTTCATTATGAATACTTCCTTTCTTGTTTTTTAATTTCATTTGCTTAAATTTACTACCTATGGATTTTTCGTTCTGAGATTTGCTTTGAGAAAATAAAGAACCACTTCATAGTCCCTATCCAAATAATTGTTTTCCTTTGACTCTCTAAGTCATCTATCTCCCTAAGCCCCCAGCTTTTAGTCAAATAGCTACATTTTGTTGTTCTTTTAGGGAACATTTACTTGTTTTATGTTTTTTTTATTTTTAAATATGCTTATTTTTAAAAAATACTTATTTTTAAAAAATGTTCACAATTAGCTCAAGAAAATGTCTTATAATAGGGTCTAAATGCCCAGAAATGACATAGGATGAATGGAATTCTCCTATAGATTCAGGCATATAGGGCAGAGGGTGGCTAGATGGCCCAGTGGATAGAATACTGGGTATGAACTCTATGACACTAAGCAAGTCATTTAACTCCATTTGCCTCAGTTTCTTCATCTGTAAAATGAGCTTGAGAAAGAAATGGCAAACCATTCTAGTATCTTTGCCCCCCCCCCAAAAAAAACCCTAAATAGGGCCACAAAGAATCAGACAGGCCTGAATAATGTAGTTACTACATATATTGAGTTTACTCAATGATTCACTTTTTAGGTATTTATTAATCCCTTTGGCAATCTGGAGAGGCCCTGTGGCCTGGACTTGTGAATCAGGAAGACTGCTATTTAAGTCTTGTCCCTCATATGTACTAATTGTGCAATTTACCAAGTAATCTACCTAAGCCTTAGTTTCCACATTTGTGAAATGGGGTTAAAATAGTACCTTTCTCACAGGGTTGCTATGAGAATCAAAGGACATAATATATGTAAAGAACTCTGTAAACATGAAAACATTGTATGAAAGTCAGTTAAGCAATAATAAAATTATTATTATTATTTGGGGAAAAAAATCAGGTTTGAAACAATGCACAACCTAATTGGATAAAGGTGGTGATGATATGTCTGGCCTAAAGGAGAAGGCAGGATAATCACTTATAAAGTGAGTATTTTATTTTCTCTTAATAATTTAAAAGTTCAATTCAATTCAACATTTATTTAGTACCTGCTGTGTATCGGGTCCCGATCTGGGTGCAAAAGACAAAAAGCAAAACAATCCAATAAATCTTAAGGCACTGACAGTATACCAAGCAGGGTATGAAAATAATTTTAAAAGTGAGAAGAGAGTAGCCACTGGGGGAAAATCTGAGGAAGGGTCCCCTTTAGGAGGCGGCAGCTGATGGTGGTGGGGAAGCTACTTTCCTTTAACAGATGAAGCCACAAGGAATGAGTGAGCCAAGATTATAGCAAGTCATTGGTGGAGGTAAGGCTAGAACTGAGTTTCCTGGAGCAAATGATAAAATTAGAATGTTATGGTTATCCTTTAACCTTATGTCTCTCTTTCTACACCTGAGATTCACCGAAGTAAATCCTCCCCTTCAAGGAGGTGTATGTATGTGTGTGTATATAAAATGAGGTTAATTAGCCATTGTTCATGCAGTTCCCTGGATACTTGAAAGCTCTAAATAACAGCTAAGCAATTAGAAAGTCAGAGATTTGGGTGAAAAATCTCAGCTGTCACTTCCTATCTTCATAACTTGGGGCAATATCATCAATTCTTTTGGGCCTCAGTATGTTCATCTGTAAAATGTGGGTTGTAGTATATGACATTTAAGGTCTCTTCCAACTCCAAATCTAAGATCCTAACATTATTAAATTATATGATTAAACAATATTTATTATTAAGCATTATTATTAATATGACCATTAAACTAGATGTATTATTTAAATAATTATTATTAAAATAGAATTTCAAGTCTAGATAAATTCAAATAATAATTTTATTTTGGCACTCAGTGTTAGTTCCTATTATGATACCATTACTTAATCACAACCCACTTTTTATTTTATAATCTTTGGGGGAAAATATTCCAGTTCTATAAAATGGGATTTTTTTCAGGTCTCCCAGAACACCATAAGGTAGCATTAATTTGAGTCTGTCAAACTATAGTAATTATAGCTCCAAGAAATACAAAATATCTTGAGTTTTAACAACTCATATGAGTTTTTAAAAACTCTAATTAAATTTCTATCAGTTTTTTAAATAACTATATAACAATGTCTTCTCTGGAAGCAAGGTGAACATTTTTTCGCAAATATGTTTTAAAAACTGTATAGTGCATAATTTCTATGAAAGTCACAGGGAAGGGGCAGCTAGTTAGCACAGTAGATAGAGGTGGCAGGCTCTAGAGTCTGGAGGGCTTGGCTTCAAATCTGGTCTTAGACTCTTCCTGGTTGTATGACCTTGGGCAAGTTACTTAACTCCAACTGTCTGGATGTTAACACTCTTCTGCCTTGGAACTGATACTTAGTATTGATTCTAAGACAGAAGGTAAGGTTTAAAAAAAAATAATAAGGAAGCTACCTAGAAAGACCATATATTTGGAGAAATATAGGTCATGTCTTAAGTAGCTAATGTTTAGTTTTTTGCCATTATTTTTTTTTGTGAAGGAAATCAGAACCAACTTATTTGTATCACCTTTTCTTTTTTCTTTTTTCTTTTTTTTTTTTTAAACCCTTGTACTTCGGTGTATTGTCTCATAGGTGGAAGATTGGTAAGGGTGGGCAATGGGGGTCAAGTGACTTGCCCAGGGTCACACAGCTGGGAAGTGGCTGAGGCTGGGTTTGAACCTAGGATCTCCTGTCTCTAGGCCTGACTCTCACTCCACAGAGCTACCCAGCTGCCCCCTGTATCACCTTTTCTTGAAGGATATAAGCTTGAGTTTGAAAAACTAGAATGTATTGTAAAAAAATAAAAGTCCTATTTACTAATATTTTGCTTACCTTGATAGTAAAAATTGAATAGTATCATATTTTTTGTTCTTTTAAAGGACTTAGGGAAGGAGAGAGGGAAGCTGAGAATTTGGCTCAAACTTAAAAAAAAAGAAGGAAATTGTTTTTTCATATAATTGAGGAAAAAATAAAATGTCTTAAAAAAAAGAAAATATAGAGAAGGTATATTTGATTTATCCTGGGTCTCAGATCTCTTTCAGTTTTTAAGTTTGAGTCAAATTCTCGGTTTCCCTCTCTCCTTCCCTGAGAAAGCAAGCAATCTACTATAGACTTTACATGCATAATAGTGCAAATCATCTTTCCATAGTAGTCATTTTGTGAAAGAAAAATTTGAACAAACAAAATTTGAACAAACAAAAGAAAGCAAAAGAAATCTGGAACAAACAAAAGAAAAGTGAAGAAAGTCTAAAAATAAAGTGAATATAGCCTATCTCAGTCTGCATTCAGATTCCATCAGTTTTTTCTCTGGAGGTGGATGTTGTTTTTTCATTCCAAGTCCTTGCAGATTTTCTTGGATCTCTGTGTTGGCTAAGACAATCTAAAAGTCATTCATAAATGTTTCTCATATAATATTGCTGTTACTGTATACAATGTTCTTCTGGTTCTTCTTACTTTACTTTGCATCAGTTCATTGTCTTTCCAGATTTTTCTTAAATCATTCTTCTTATCATTTCTTACAGCACAGTAGAATTCCATTAATCATATAACACAACTTGTTCAGCCATTCCCCAAATGATGGACATCCCCTCAATATCCAATTCTTTGTCACCACAAAAGGAGCTACTATAAATATTTTTTCATAAACAGGTCCTTTTCCTTTAAAAAAATCTCTTTGGGGGTTCAGACTTAGCACTGGTGTACAAGAGCAAAGTTATGAACAATTTTAAAGGTCTTTGGGCATAGTTTCAAATTACTCTCCAGAATCGTTGGATCAGTTTACAATTCTACTAGTAGTGCATTAGTTCCAATTTTCCCATATCTTTTTCAACGTTCATTATTAGTCAATCTAATAGGTGTGAGGTGGTACCTCAAAGTCATTTTAATTTGCATTTCTCTAATCAAGAACTGTCTATTTATATCCCTTGATCATTTAACAATTGGGGAATAATTAGTATTCTTATAAACTTGGTTCAGTTCTCTACATATTTGAGAAATAAGGCCTCTATCAGAGATATGTGCCGCAAAATTTTTTCCTAGCTTTCTTGTTTTCTTCTAATCTTAGTTGCATTGGTTTTGTTTTTGCAAAACCTTTTTAGTTTAATATAATCAAAGTTATCCATTTTATATCCTATAATGCTTTCTTTCTCTCATTTGGTCATGAAATTTTCCCTTATCCATAGATCTGACATGGAGATTATTCTATGCTTCTCCAATTTGCTAATGATATCACCCTTTAATGTCTTCTATAGTTTCTCTTAATCGTTAAAATGTCAACAATAATAATATTGACTAATTTTATATATTACTTAAAGGTTTAAAAAGGGCTTGACATATATTATCACATTTAAGTTCCACAAATAGTACTTTGAGATAAATACTAAAAGAACTCTAACTCCATTTTAGAGATGAGGAAAAACACCGAGTGTGGTTAAGTGAATTGTTCATGTTCAAGATGTTAAAGGACCTGTTTAAACCTAGATCTCTTCTGATTTCAAGTCTAATACTTTTTTACTACACTGAGTTGACTCAAGGGTGACAGATGATATTAGTAAAGAAAGTTTAGGCACTGGTCAAACAGTTTAGATGAGTAATAAGTTCAAAACCTATCCTCTTTTTATCCTTGTTTTTGTTTTGTTTTGGCTAGTTAATATCTGCAAAAAAGGGCCTTGATATTCAGAAATTCTTAACTCTACAAGGCTATATCCATAGTGAAAAACTTTGGTGTTTTGATGGATTTGTGAACTCATTAATGTTGATACTCTTCCCCTAAGCTTTTTCTGACTATGTGGCCTTTGCCTATGCTCTTGTTTAAATCCTTTACAGGCTGAATTCCTTTGTAATTGCATGGATACCAGTGGAACACAAGAGCTCTTATCAGTTATTCTTCAATTTTGCTAAATGATCAACCCTTTTCTGACCATATAGAATCAGAGAAGAGGAAGGGCATAAGCATTTATCTAGTGCTTACTATTCACCAGGCACTGTGCTACTTTTATAAAATTATCTCATTTGATCGTCACCACTACCCTTAGGAAACTTTAGCAAATAGAGGTTAAATAACTTGTCTAGGGTCAACAAAGCTACTAAATGTAAGAAGCTGGATTTGAACTTAGGTCTTCCTGACTAGGTCAAATACTGTATCCTCTTATGCCAACGATGCCTCAATAAGAGTTAGAAATTCTTTTTCTTTCTTTTAATTCAGACATTTTATTTTCCCAATTACATGTAATAACAATTTTCAATGTATATTTTCTAAAATTATAAAATCCAAATTGTTTCTCCTTCCCTTCTCTCCACCTTTCCAGAGCTGATAAGCAATTTGATCTGGTTTATACATTTATTTTCATGCAAAACATACTTCCATATTGTTGTAAGAGAATACTCATAGAACCAAAACCCAACTAAAATGAAAGATAGGATGCTTTGGATCCAATAGGATTGAACTGATCCAACCATTCTAGAGAGTTATTTGGAACTGTGCTCAGAGGGTTATAAAACTGTGCATACCCTCTGATTCAGTAATACCACTATGGGTCTGTACTCCAAAGAGATTTAAAAAAGGGTGGGGGGCAAAGGATCTACTTGTATAAAAATATTTATAGCTGTTCTTTTTGTGGTGGCAAAGAATTGGAAATTGAGGGGATATCCATCAATTGGGGAATGGCTGCACAAATTTTGGTATACCTTGTTTATGGAATGCTATTATGCTGTACAAAATGAAGAAGAGGTTGATTTCAGCAAGAGCTGGAAAGACCAACATGAACTGATACAGAGAAAAATAAGCAGAACTGGGAGAACATTGTACACAGTAACTGCAATATTGTATAATGACCAACTATAAAAGACTTAGCTACTCTCAGCAATTCAATGATTTAGGTCAGTTCTGAAGGACTTAAGACAAAGAATGTGATTCATTCCAGAGAAAGAACTGTTGGAGTCAGAATGCAGATCAGAGCATCCTAAGCATCCTAGTACCTTTCACTTTAGTTTATTTGGGGTTTTGGTTCTATGAGTATTTTCTTACAGCAATGAACAATATGGAAGTATGTTTTGCATAAAAACACATGTATAACTCAGTTCAAATTGCTTTCTAGCCCTGGGAAGGGAGAGGGAAGGGGAAAAGGCAGACAATTTGGATCATATAACTTCAGAAAAATTATTTGGAAGATTGTTATTACATGTAACTGGTAAAGTAAAATAGCTTTACAAATTAAAAAAATAAAACAAACAAAAACCCTAATGCATTAGTATTCCAATTTTGTCACACCCCCTCCAACATTTATCACTTTCCTTTACTGTCATATTGACCAATCTAGTAGGTATGAATTGGTACCTCAGAGTTATTTGAATTTGCCTTTCTTTAGTCAAAAGTAATTAGGAATATTTTTTCATATAATTACTGATAACTTTGATTTCTTCATTTGAAAATTGCTTATTCATATCCTTTGACCATTTGTCAATTGGAAAATGACTTTATACCACATTTTCAAAAGTCAAAGATATTATTCTTTCTACTCAGAATTAAAGCATTTTCAATTTATGAATATGTGGAAGTAATGAGAGTCCACTAGTCTAAGAATATAAAATTCCATGTTACAAGTCTTTATAATTCATTGTGAAGAATATATGAAAATCTGTATACCATAATTTAAAAATAACTGCAAATATGAAGAGAAAGATTATACTAATGGCAAGAGGTACTGTTGTTCTATCAAATTCCATGTATCATTGCTACATATTTTAGAGGTTGGAAACAAAATGATAGAGAGAGGTAGGTATTAAATTACTTAATATTAAATATCCATGCAGATAAAATTTTTTTTCTTAATTTACTTCCCCCCAAACTTTCATTTCTGGGGTGAAAATTTCCTAATTGCTTCTAGAATCAATACAAACTCCTTTATAGACATCTGTTGTTGATGTTTAGTTGTTTCAGGTGTCCAGTTTTTCATGATTTCATTATTAGGGATTTCCTTCTCCATCTCGTTTTACAGACGAGGAAATTGAGGCAAATGGGGTTAAGAACTTGCCCAGGGTCATATAGCTTGTGAGTGTGTGAGGCCAGACTTGAATTTAGGAAGATACTATACAGTTGCTCTTGGAGACATTTAAAGCCATTCATATCCTGGCTCCAACCCACCTTTCCAGCCTTCTCACATCCAACTACCCATACATGTTGTGGTACAGCCCAGTGAGGCTTTTTAGCATCCCTCTTCTACCTCCTGGCACAATAAATGCAACAACTGTCATCAAAGCAAACATGCACTCCTTCCTCATCTCTAAGTTTCAGAATACTTAGTTACCTTCAAAGCTCACTCAGCTCAAGTAGTATTTCTTATTAAATTTTTTTGAGTTACTATCTCTTTTTATTTTCATATAGAACATAATATAATATATAACATCATATATATATGATTTGTTATAAATATGTAATAAATTATACATTGTATATTATATTAATATAGCTATCATATCATTATGTATGTACAAACATACATAATGTAACATACAATAAATTATATATAATATGATTATTCAAGAGAAACAAATTCTCGCGCTAGCAATTCCCCCCACCTGTCGCACTCTTCCCCCAGAAGGCAACAAGAGGCAGTTCCTGCCTCTTTGCTGCCAGTCCCCAACCCTCCAATTAATTTGTGTTTATTGTAGATACTTCATGTATATAGGATGTCTCTCCCATTAAAATGTAGGTGCTTTGAAGGTAGCAACTATTTCGGTTTTTTTGCCTTCTATCTCTAGTTGTCTAACAGTGTCAGGCACAAAATAAGCTCTTAATAAAAGAACTGATAAATAGAAACAAGCAAACAAGCAACACACAGTGAAAATATAGGAGGGGAGGAAGGTGGTTACCTGGGAACTTTAATGTGATAAGCAAATTAATTAATTAAAAAAACTTAAATATAATTAGGAAATATCTAATAAAATAAATAAAAATATAATAGAAATGTATGTTGATTGGTTATCTCATATGGTTAAGTAGTAGTCTGTTGCAGGATGTTTCACTTGATATTCTCCATTCTCAAGTCACAGGCATTATAGCAACCATATCAATTAGCTGAGGAAGTCTGAAGTTTAGGTGGCAATAAGGCTATCTTAAATCAAAAGTAATAATGTCCAACTATTAGCAAAGACACCTAGTTGTTGGATCCAGATGTATGAGAGACTGCAAATATCATCTGGTTCAGTGGTTCTCAAAGTGTAGTCTATGGTCCCAGGGGGATCACTTAGACCCGTCTGGGGAGCCCTCAAAGTCAAAACTATTTTCATAATAATATTAAGACTTTATCTGCCTATTAAAATATTCTCTTTTCCAAAGACATATCTTTGAAGCCAGATTTTCTTCATATACTTTAATCACAACAATATATTGGTTTCAGTGTAGAAACAGGTATAAAAATTCAGCTGTATTCTATTAAACTGGATATTAAAGATAATATTAAATTGCAAAAATATGCAAAAAAGTGCCATTCTCCGCACTGATTTTTGAGGTGATGAATATAGTTATTTTCATAAGGCAGACATCAATGCAACAGCTGTTATGTACCAGGTACTCTGATAAGCATTTACAAATATCTCATTTGATCTTCACAAACAATCCTAGAAGGTAAGAAAGATAATCTCCATTTTATAATTGAGAGAACTGAAGCAGACAGAGGTTAAGTTCACAAAGCTAGTAAGTGAGGTCAGATTTGAACTCAATTTTTTCTGACTCTAGGTCCAATGCTCTAACCATTGTCTGACTAGCTTTCTCTATAAATTAAAACATGGCATTTATATTAATATCTAAGGTGTTTATTAGTTATTTTAAAATGAATGAATAAATGTTTTAAAATTTTATCAGTTTTAAATTCAAAGATAATAAATATTGATAGCTATAATCCACAAAAACCAAAGCTCTTTGGAAGCCTCCAATAATTTTTAAGAGTGTAAAGGGGTCTTGAGATAAAAAAGTTTAAGAGCCATTGATCTAGTTCAACTCCCTTACTTTACAGGTGGAGAAAATGAGGCCAGAGAGAAATGATTTGCCCATTGCCAGTAAGATCTTAAATGTTAAAGTAAAAAATTCAACAGAAACAGGATCCCTAGACTAAGGTAAGAGCTTTTTCTTTTTTGAAATCTGTATCCCCCCCCTTTTTTTTTAAAGACCTTCATTTTATTTTACTTTTTATTTTTTTGCAATTTTGAATTTTTATTTTTTATTTTTTGATTATTTATTTATTTTTAGTTTTTTTAAGCATTTATTAATATTCATTTTTAACATGGTTACATAATTCATGCTCCTACTTTCCCTTTCACCCCCCGCACACCCCCCGCACCCATGGCCGATGCACATTTCCACTGGTTTTAACATGTCATTGATCAAACCTATTTCCAAATTGTTGATAGTTGCATTGGTGTGGTAATTTCTAGTCTACATCCCCAATCATGTCCGCCCCAACCCATGCGTTCAAGCAGTTATTTTTCTTTTATGTTTCCTCTCCTGCAGCCCTTCCTCTGAATGTGGGTAGCGTTCTGTATCCCTTTTTCAGAAATACTTTAAAAAAATTAAGTGTGGTGTAGTATGGTATTATTTGTAGTCTTAGGTTCTAGTTCTGGCTCTGCTACAAGTAAGGCTGATTTGGATTAAGTTGCTTTACTTCTCTTCCCCCCAGTTTCCTGGGCCCTGCACTGAGGGGCTTGGACAGGATGACTTCCAAGGTACTATCTATCTCTAAATCCTAAGATCCTTTTTGAAGAAGCCTTCTTAACAAGTTAGGCCATTACTTTAGCTCTATTAAGAAGAGAGGAAAAACTATAACCCAGCTTGGCCTAATTCACTAAATTCACTATGGTAACAACAAGGATATTGTAAATTCAGGAGATTAAGAAATTAAATTTCATCTGAAGGAGCAAAAGAGGCTAAAATTTATTTATAAAGTATATATTTTGTTCCGTGTTGTTGCCTTGGAATCATTCTTCAATTAAAAACTAGAATATAACTTAAAATAAGGGCATACATGCTTAATTAGGCACATTTCTTATTTGCTTCACTTTAATTTTCAATTTGATTAACACTGCCAGCACTCAACACTGAAAATTTATGGAAAGCCAGCATTAAATAGCTTTGCATTTTAAAGTTTGCTCGTTGCATTCTCTCTCTCTTGAATACTTCTATTAAGTGGGTTATCTAGCTCAGTGGAAAGTGTTGCTTTTTTTCCTCTCAGTTCAGTGAAATTCAGTGACAGCTTTCCAGACATTGCCCATTATCTCGTTAGGCTTGTCAGAGGTCTTTGTGTCACTCTTGTGGATAAGTGAGCAGAGTGGATTGAACTGTGGTTATGGTGCCCAAGAGTGTGGCAAGCCCATGTAGGCAGTTTGCTCCAAGAGAAGCCTGGCATAAGTCAGGGCAATAGACTTCTCAGTTATATTTACTTCAGGTCCTAGGACTGTCTATAACTTCCAGTTCACTCTATGGAAAATCATCTGATCTCCTAGGAGAGGTGCTTCACTTCCAATTAATTTTCTGTATATGATAATGAGCACATTTTTTAAATAGGTCATTGGAGAACAAGTTTTCAAGATGCAACATGCAGAAAAGTCACAACTTCAGTGATCAACTTCTGGAGGTAAACAGCACCTTCATCTTTTAATCGAGACAGAAATGTGTGTGTGTAATTTATACTTTTTTTTTGTATAAACTTAATTGAGGTGACAGTGGGTTTTCACCTAAAGCACACGATTTAGAGTACAGTAATTTTATCCTGGGTCAGTGGATTTAATAGCTAGTAATAATCATAATTATAATAGCTAGCATTTCTATAGCACCTACAATGCAAGGCATTGGGCTAAGATTTACAAATAACTCAAAACAACTCTGGGAGGCAGGTGCTATTATTATCTTCTTTATAGATGAGAAAACTGATGCAAATAGATGGTGATGATTTGACCCAGGTCAAACAGCTAGTATGTCTGAAGTTGGAATTGAATTCCAGTCTCCTGACTCCAAGTCCAAGGTTTTGCCTACTGTGCCTAGGTGACTTTTATGTATCATTTAAAAGTTTCTAACACACTTTATATCATATTTTTTGACACTCACATAACCCTCAAGGTAAGTTCTTCTGGCATTATTATACCCATTTTACAGATGAGGATATTTCCTCAGTTGTAAGGTTCACAGATTAAGCGATTTGCCCAGGGTGGCATTGCTAATAAGTGCCAAAGGCTGGATTTGACCAAGGTCTTCTTGGATCCAGTTGCAGCACTCTTTCCATTATACCTTGCTGCTCATCTAGCTCTACTTTTGACAAATGAATTGAAGAGAGGCACTGTGCATGTAAACAATTAAAATGGTCTATAAGCATTTATAAAGCCTTCACTTGCCTTCTAGAACTAAAAAAGATAGAAATTTAGGGTTAGGGATAAAAACAGTCCCTGCCTCCAGTGGGCTCAAAATCTAATGAAGGAGACAACAAATGAAGCTGTTATTAACTGCTGCTGAGTCAAATACATATAATTTTAGAAAGATGGGAAGCCAAGTTGGAGGAAATTCCTGTGCCCTCTCTTTACTTGAGAAGGGTTTCACTGGCTAGTCTACAGCCTTGTTAGCACAAATGCTAAGTGCTAGCTCAAACCTGGGAAATCCAAAAAAGTAAGAACCCTGATGCCCTTTTCAGTGAATCTGTCAAAAGGCAACTAAACCCAGGGGACAGTACACTAACAAACTGAAGGGCAGATCAACATGGTTATGTGGGATCAGCTTAGGAATGGCACTATTTCACTGCTCTAAAAGAGTCAGTTGTCTACCCACAAAGAGACTCTAGCTTCTTCCAACCCAAGCCATCCACCATTTAAGTTAACTGTGCTTGAAGTTCTTATTTGGGAGGGGGGAAAGTCACCCAGGCACTCAGAACACTACTAAATCATCAGGGGAATGGTCTGGAGAGTGGCGCCTACAGAAGTCTTATTTCCAGCAAGAGTCCCTGTGGTGGGACAATTATGTTTATAGTACTGAGGGGGGTGGGGGGGACACACAGAGAAGGGGAGGAAAGATAATAAACAAATGGAGAAATTGTGAGAAAAGGGGAGTTTATGTAAATGATAGAGCCATCGGGAAAGATATATGTTCTAATAACTCAAGAGTTGCACACACTTTGAGATAAGGTGGGTTCACCAAAATCCTGAGAAAGAGAGCATCTCTGAATTGATAGTTGCAATCCACGGAACAAGATGAGCTTCCTTAGAGGAGGCAGGACCACCCAGAACAGACCTAGTTACAAGTAAACTACGGAACAAAGTCCCACGATTTATGCCCATTCTCTGCCTCAACACTGTCAAAAATGCAGTTATACATACTAATTGTCTAGTGAAAAGTTGACATGTATGCAGCCTTCTTTCTACATTTGCTTCCTGGAAGTGCTTTTTGTCAGACTTGGGTTTTTTCAGGGATGAAGATACTCAAACCCATTTTCATCTTGAATCACATTGAAGATGGTATGTTTTAATAAGTTGCTTCAGTTTCATTAGGCAACTCAAAATGATGAAAACTACTTCTTTAAAAAAATGTTAGCGAGGATTACAAGCAACTAATTGGGAAGAGGGGGAAGTAAGAATGGAGAAAGACTGGGATAAGATAGCCAGAGGGAATTCCTGGCCAACAAAGGCTAATTATTCAATGGGCCAATAAGATATCCCATTTCTATCTTTTTCAAAGTTACTTAAAAAATCATCTCCTGGTACAGCTAGCCGAGTCCCCTTTCACCCTTTTCCCAGTGAAAAAGATGATGTGTAAAGTACAAAGGCAAATCAAAACTTTTAGCTATGTTAAAAAAAAAACACAAAAGCTTCCCCCAATTTCAACATGTGTTTTTATATAAATCTGCATGCTCCAATTAATCTGTCTAAATGCTGGTATGCTGCTAGACTGCCCTAATTATCTTTGTGAGTACAATGCAGAATTTGTGGTCTCATTTCTAAGGAGAAAAGGGCGCCTAACTTTGGCTACACTCATACTTAAGACTTTTTTTTTTTTAAAGAAAATTGGAGTTGTACCATCACTTTAAAGTTATCTTTCAGCAGAAAGACCATTAGCAGTTTTTAACTGGCCAGGGATGGTAGAATACTGGAGGTATCTGAAACGGATTTCACTGTATTATCCCAGGGAAGGGCAAAGAGAAGAGACTAAAATTAACAAAATTCCTTTCTACTTGCCAAACATTAGCAAGGAAGGGAAAACTAACATTTTCTTGGGATGATCTAATGCACCTGTACAATTTGTGGTCCTCTATACCTGGCTGGTGGGAACTTTTTTTTTCCTCCAGTGAATGAAATAGCTGCTTATTACAATGCAGCATTTAGCGCAAGGCAAGTTTTATTTTCCTTTAAAGTCCTTGGCTCTTGAGAATGGTCTTATGGGAAATGGCTATTGTGTTTACTGTTATTTGATGATGAAATGTCATCTGAGTAAAATCCTGCTGTAATAAATTATTCCATTCAATAAAAGCATCAATAGTTTGGCCGGTTTAAAAATACAATTTGCATTATAATGCATTGAGAAATCCCTAATGCCAAACTCCTCCTGCATACATTAGACCATATTTAAACACACACAAATACACAGCCAAATGCAATTCCATCTTGCATGAAAGTAACACAGAAATGTTTCCTGAATACTCAGAGCACTGTGAAAATCTTTAGACTAAAAATCATTGTTCAGGGGCAGCTGGGTAGCTCAGTGGAGTGAGAGTCAGGCCTAGAGACAGGAGGTCCTAGGTTCAAACCCGGCCTCAGCCACTTCCCAGCTGTGTGACCCTGGGCAAGTCACTTGACCCCCATTGCCCACCCTTACCAATCTTCCACCTATGAGACAATACACTGAAGTACAAGGGTTAATAAAATAAAATAAAATAAAATAAAATAAAATATGGTTTAAAAATCATTGTTCACTATCACATAGTTTAGTTTGGCAGCTTTTGAGTGGGAGAGTTAGAATTCTGATTTACAAGTTTAAGGGCACAACAAACAACTAGAACTTTACTGCTGACCCTTAATGGGGAGATTTTTGCAAAAATACAGTTTTGACTCAATTTTCTAGTAAAGTGCATTGTTGTATGTTGACTGGTCCAATATAGGACTTCTCTACCATTCAGAAATTGGCACTGCTAAGTCTGTAGAGGGTGTGGCCTTTCAAGACCTTCGTTTGTATGTGTTGGGGCATGCACATACCTGTCACTTCATTATTTGCAAGGAACATACCAAAGACTCCTACCGATGGTATTTGGTCCTACACCTTAAGCCTTAATAGAGTTGCCTGGGGATACTGAGAAGCTTAGTGACTTGCCCAGAGTCAAGCAGTCAAGATGTCTATAGGATCAGTCACTTCAGAGGACATCTAGTTCAACACCAAAAAGGGAACTGAGGACCAAGGTAACACAGGTTTTAAGTGATGGAGCTTAGATTTGAATTTTGGGCAGACCACCCAGGGACTAACAGTTAGACCTGCTTTTTAAAAAAAATATTAATCTAAGTGGCATGAAGAAGGGCTTCGAAATAGGAAAGGGTAGACCAAGACCAGTTGGGTTTTCCCCATATACCTAGTGATAACAGTTACTGTTCCTACATGTTTTCATGCCCACAAAAACAGACAGTCTGGAATGAAATATGCTATTCTTATATAAATTCTGAAAGGTGGATTCTTAGCCTTACTGGACTCATAAGATTTTTTGTTTTATATGGAATCTTGGGTTAATTACTTAACCTCTCTAATCCTGTTTCTTTATCTGTAAAATGAGGAGGGTGAACTAGATAAGGGTGGTTAAACTCAACCAAAACAAGGCCACTAGTATCCATGCATAAGAATCCCTGAAGGCCATGCTGAATTAGTTTAAAAATATTTTGTGGCATTTTTATTTGTTGGGTTAAATATTTCCCACTTACATTTTAATCATCTGGTTTAGAAGCATGAGAGGAATAGCAGCACCAGAGGGAAGAGAGTATTAGTAGGGAAATGAAGGGTCCAATGGTGGAAGGTTTCTAGAGGAGAGTTGTGAGATGGAGGCAAAAAGGCAGGCTTGGCACAGTACAAAAGAAAGGTCACTCCACATGGTAGAGTTAAGAGATGATTGAGTTAATCTCCCGTTTCTGTGAGCTACCACCTTTGGACAAGTTACTTCTTTTGGAACAACTTTTGGGCTGGTGTAGTGTGATTATCACAAAATTTCCAAGTACAGATTGAAACCCAGATTAAAATATAATTGAGAAATATTTAATAAATTATAATGAAACATAGATAATATTATATTTTAAGATGAAGTCAATTAAGTGGCCCACATTCAGGAAAATAATTCTTCCTGACTTCAGGTTTAGCAGCTCTCTCCACTGTGGTTAAGACCAGAGATTACAATTGGCCTTAGACACTTACTAGCTGTGTGACCCTGGGCAACTCACTTAACCCTGTTTGCCTCACTTTCTCATCTGCAAAATAAGCTGGAGAAGGAGATGGCAAAGCGCTCCCATATATTTGCCCAAACCCCCCCAAAAAACCCAAATGTATTACAGAAAGCTGAAAAATGACTAGACCACAACAATAACACATGCCAGGCACTGTGTTAAGTATTTTACAAATATAAGCTCTTTGAATCCTCAAAATAACCCTGAGAGATATGAGCTGTTCCTGACTTTAGACCCAGTTCTCTACTGTCCTACTCTATTCACTGATTCAAAAGTGATAGGTATTGGGGCAACAGCATAGAGTGGTGGGGGGAAAAAACCAAAACCCATCAGATCTGAAGTCAGAAGAGTGGGGTTATTCAAATCCTTCTCCTGCCATCTGCAAGAATCAATTCAAGTTGTGTCTTCTGGAACCAAACAGTACGAATCTAACTCCTCTTTCACAGGATTGCCTTTCAAACACCCGGAGAGAGCTATCTTGCCAGCTTCCCCTTACCTCACCTCTGATTGTGAACTCCTTGAGAATAGAGGCTGTTTTTTTATCTTTCTTTGAATCCTCAGCACTAAACTTGTAGTGCCTGGCACATACTAAAACTTAATAGATGTTTACTGACTGACTCCACCTTCTCTTTTCCGGGCTAAACATCTCCAGTTCTTTCACCCAAACTTTGTAGGGGCTGATCTGGAAATTATTCTTTGCACCTGGGCTCTGATACCCTAGCTTTAGCCTCTCTTGGTCAGTTCCAGATTTAAACAATACTCCCTTGCCTAGTTCCAGACATGACACCATGTATCACTACCGTCCTTCTCTCTTTCAAGTTCCCCTTTTGTGTTGTGTTCTCTCATTAGAATGTAACCTTGAAGGTTATTTTATTCAGTCATATTACTCGTGTTGACTCTCTGTAACCATATTTGGGGTTTTCTTGGCAAAAATACTAGAATGGTTTGCTATTTCCTTTTCAAGCTCATTTTATAGATGTGGAACCTGAAGGGGAAAGGATTAAAACCACTGTTGTACTAAGTCTCCTCTCATTCTATATAGATGATTAAAAAAATACAAGTGTAGAAGTGAAGTTCTACATTCATTATAAATTTCATTGGATTAGTTTTGGTTTATCCCTTTAGCTTGTCAAGATGTTTTGGATCCGGATTCTGTCAGCTGTCATTAGCCATGCCTCTCAGGTTTGTGCCATTGGAAAATTTAATAATATATTCATCTGTATGCATATATGTCCTATCTGTGCCTTCATATGAGTTACTGATTAAAATGCTGAATAGAAAGTCCAAATGAGACTGAGACTTGGTCCTACAGAACAGAGATATCAAATATGTGGCCCAAAAGTTCCTGAGCCAATTTAAAATATAATTGGGAACTATTTAATCAAACAAAGAAAAATACAATAAAATACAGGTAATACCTTTTAAAATTAAGTCAAAATGCAGTCTGCAGTGGTCCTTAAATATAGTATTGTGTTTCTATTTGAGCTTGACATCACTGCCATAGAGAACTAGGTCCTGGGCACCTTGCCTTTAAGTTGACATAGTTCTATATTACTCACCATGTTGTGTGGGGTTATTCATGGAGTGGGTAGAATGAACTCTACCTAATGTGTACTTCCATCTACTCCATATCTTTCCAACTTGTATAGAAAGCTATCAAGAGAGACATGGCCAAATGATTCCTGAAATCTAGATCAGTTAGTCAGTACACATTTATTGAGCACTGTGCTAAGTGCAAGGGATATAAGAAAGGCCAAAAAACAGTCCCTGTTCTCAGGGAGCTCACAGTCTAATTGGGGGGCAGGAGGGGAGACAACATGCAAAAAACCTTGTAGTTTGAATACACACACACACACGCACACAACACACATGTCAGTAACATATTGAAAATTGAGAATATATAGGATAAATCTTAAATAATCAATGGAAAGAAGGTTAGAATTTAGGGAGTTTGGGAAAAGCTTCCTTTAGAAAATGAGATTTAGCTAAGACTAGGGGGAAAAAAAACCCTACTTAGCTTTGTCTGGCATGAATTTTTCTTAATGGACCCAGAATGACTTATCTCCATATCCTTTTCAAAGTGCCTGCAAATGGCCCTCTAATAATTCATCCTAGAATTTTGCCAGAAATCCAAATAAAGTGCACCAGTCTATAGTTTAAAGAAGTCATCTTCTTTACAGAGTATCAGCAGAGTAGCAAGCTATTTTCAGTCCTTTCCTGCTCTTCAGGTCACAAATGGTCATTTTGCAAATATGTCTGCAAGTTATCTGAGTATCCCGAAATGTAGTTTGGTCTTGGTGACTTAAACTTAGTCCAAATGTTACTAAGGGAATCAAATAAACCTCTCATACAGAAGCCCCATTTCATAGGTTTTAAGGAATTATATAAAGGGAACCCCTTCCTCCCAGGGTCATGAACTTTCTTCTCGTCCAACCCATCTCATTAGCGTGGCTGGAATGCTCCAAACAGAGGTCACAGGTTAAGAGCCCTAGGAACATAATCCAGAACTAAGGGTTACAGGTCCAGGGCAGAGAGACTGATTGGTTCCTGAGATATGATAGAACCAGCTCAGAGATACAGGAAGTGATGTGGAGAAAAGGGCTATAAAAGATGAGACCCTAGAGGAGATTGAGGTCTTTGGGCATGAGTTTTCTGGGATTGAGTCTTCTATTCCATTTGGCATTGGTGGCTTGGGTAGAAGACACCCTCATGGGCTGGTAAGACTCTTGCTCCGAAGAGACTACCAGACTTCCATGTGGAGATCAGAACTTTGTCGGGGAGCAAACTGAAATTCTATGGATCAGACTTCAGAGTGGTAGACTAAGAAATAGTTTTCTACTTCCTTCCTTCCTTATTTCTTTCTTATACTATATTTATATTAAATTAAATTAAATTGTGGCGACCACAACAATTTTTTCAACTAATATTATTTAACAAAATCAATTTCTAATAATACATGTAGCATTTTAATTATTACATATTACATTTATTTTCATTATTACAGAATATACAGCTAAAAGGAGCCTTAAAGATTAAATGACTTGCCCAAGGTCACACAGGCCAAGTGGTAACAGATACAACTTGAACACTCATCCTCTGAATCTAAATTAAGTACTCTTCCCACCTTCTAGCCTTTTAAACAGAAATAGTATTATCTTATTAAGCTAATATAAATGAAGATGACATCTTAGTCGCTCAGTCAATAAAGCATTTATTAAGTGCTTCTTCCTTATCTCCCCCCACCCTATACACATACTCTGCCAGGTTCTCCTTGCTGTTGTTGGCACAAGATACTCTATCTCTCCCCTACTCTACGCATTTTCTCTGGCTGTACCCCAGGTCTGGAATGCTCTGTCTCTTCATCTTTGCCTTTTGGTTTCCTTGGATTCCTTCAAGTCTTAGCTAAAATTCCACCTTCTATAGCAAAGGTGTCAAATACCAGCTAGGCTCTGCTAAGTGCTGCCTGAACTGATAAAAATATAACTGGGGAATATTTAACAAGAAGAATAAAACTACAATAGAACATAGATAATTTTAATATTTTCAGGGCAATATGCAGACCCCATAGATCCTTAAATATGACTTAACAGCCTGTTTCCAGTTGAGTTTGATAACACTGTTGCATAGGAAGCCTTTCCCAATCCCTCTTAATTCTAGTGCCTTCTCTTTGGTGATTATTTTCTATTTATCCTGTTTTTGGTTGTTTATACATAGTTTTTTTTCTGCTTGTCTCTTCATAATATTGTGAACTCTTGACTGCTTAGCATGAGTCAAACAATATGCTAAGCTGTGGGGATACAGTAAGAAAGAGGGAAGAAAAAATTCTGGAGGGCACAAAAAATCGGGGGAAACCCACTTAAATTAAAGGAGTATGGGAAGAAACATTCAACAGAAGTAAGGAGAAATGTTTATATGTTTGTGACTTTGTGGGACATTTGTTATCAAAGAATTTGGAAAGTTTTGGTCCTAAGTCTTTCAGTTTTCTTGAGCTGCCAGGATTTAGTTTTGGGCTTTGACTTAGCTCTTCCACCTTCTATTTCCTATCAGCTTCACCCTTTGGATTTCATTCCACCATCATCATGGTTCCCCCATTCCCCTAAAGAAAGGATCAACACCAGGAAACATATCATCATGCATCTTTTGTACTCATACCTCAATAGAATACTCAGTAACTTCTGCCATTTTGACTAGGGGGTAGAGCAAAAAACTCTTATCAAAGCCTTCATATAAAGAGGGTAAAGAAGTCTAACAAACTCTTTTTTCCCCATCAACTGCATTTTTTGGATTCTTCTATTCAACCATCATCATGCCCCTGCCATGGAGGTATCTTTTCCCTTCCATTCCTTCTGCTTTTTAGCTTTCTTTGGTCGTTTCCCCACACTAGTTAGTAAGGTAGGTCCTTCAGGACAGGGGCTATCTTTTCTTTCTTTTTTTTTTAAAAAATATATTTGTCTATATCAAATAACTATGTTATAATGTATTATATTATGTCATAGGATGTTATATATTTGTTCAGAATGCATCAAATGGATGGACAAAGAAGGACATGAGTATAGCAGTACCTGATAGATAAGAAGTAGTTTGGTTTGTTTGTGGCCAGAGTCAGATCTGGGGAAATCTGAGCTGAAAGTGAAGGGTGAATAGGTTCAGGGTTTGGACAGTGTAGTTTCGTTTTCTTCTAGGGAGTACATTTAATGTCAAGAAACTTGGTTAGGATTAGCGTTGGACGATGGTTTCAGAATTTTCTATACCAGCCATAAGAAAGCAGGAAAGGTAGGGCTGAATAGTAATAAGAACAGCTCATTGGAAGACATTTCCCCATTACCACTTATATATGGCAATGTAAGTGTATTACAAAGGATGTTGGATTTAGGGCCAGAGGTCCTGTTTCTTATCTCAGTTCTGCCGTGTAAAAGCTATGTGACTGGGCAAATACTAAACCCTATTAGGTTGTAGTTTCCTCATCTGAAAAACAAAGAGGTTGGACTAGATTAACTGTAAGGTACCTTTCAGCTCTAAAACTATGATATTATCAACCTGCATATTGTATATCCCTGAAGAGAATGCAAGTTCTTTGAGCATAGAGGTTATTGTTCATTCTGCCTTTTAAATGCCCATACTAGGGAAAAAGTGAGGATAGGAATGGGGACAGGGACTGGTCCTGTGATTTCACTGGTATAGGTCAAATCCTCTACCAAGGCAAGCTGACATCTTTTCTGACACTTATAGAGACGTTGTCTAGGGCAGTGAACTAGGTCCAGTGATCCAGTGATTTTCATGGCGTTACACAATTTGTAAGGGTCAGAAGCAAAGCCTGAATGCTGGTTTTAATAGCCTCAAATCCAGTTCTAGCCACTAAATCAGAGGTATCAAATTCAACTCCCGAATGTGTCCAGAACTATATTAAAATGTTATTGGGAAATGTTTCACAAAATAAATAAAAATACAATAAATACAAAGTAGATAATGCTAATTTGTGGTTTTCTAAGTCAATATGTGGCCAAGAGGGATCTGTTTTTATTTGAATCTGACACTATGCTTCTCTCACTCACAGATGTATTTAATAAATGTTTCTTAGATGGGAAAAATTAAGGCAAAAGAAATCAAAGAAAAATGAGAGGATGGAAAGAACTTAAAATTGATGAGGAAAAGTATAGCTAATGTAGTCATTCAAAGTGAGTGAAGATACTACAAGTAAAGAAATGTTAGTTATGGTGATTTCTTCAGATCATTAAGGCTGTGGCTAAGCATGCAAAAGGAAATGGGGAAGTGAGGCAAGTGTAAAGATAATTCAGGCAATCTTCCTCCCCATCTCTCATATGCTTTGGCCTCAATTATGAAGACATTTTGGTACAGTGAACACTTAGTCAATAACATTTCCTAGGCACTAACTGACCAAATATAGGGGCAACATTCAGCATACCTTAACAGAAAATGGCGCATATATTCACATTTAATTTCTATAATACTGACTGCAAGTAAAATGATGATCTCTCCATCAACATATTTTGACTATTTCCCCAATCCAAAAAGTGCTTTAAGATGATATAATCTCCTGATCAGAAGTATGCTAATAATGAACATGAGACAAAAAATTGAGGATTCCAAATAACAGTGGTTCTAAGATTGAAAATATGGTTGGGAATTTGGTTAATGAATTAAAAAAATTTTTTTTTTGTAAATATGAATCAGAAAAATGATCTCAGGCTGGAGAAAAGAGTTTAGAATGCCCCAAAGCCTCAGGTTTAATTTGAAAGGGAGGAAGAGGGGGCAGGGGAGAGAGAGAGATCACTTTTCCAGGGTGATTGCTAGCCTCCTATGACAAAATTAAAATTGTCAGGGTGACTCTGTTTTATCTTTCTCTTACTTAGAGAAATAACTACACACATAAAAATCTCTTCCTGTTTTCTCATTCTTCAGGAGCTGTATTGTGAGAAAGGCAGTTACTGTAGCTTTTACTAGAAAAATACTTAGCTTCCTTCAAGATATTTTATTTCCAGAAAAGTAATCCCTTTTACACGAACCAAAGAATTTTATTCCATGCTACAATTCCCATACAATGGCCAGAAAGTCTAGAATTACTAGAGCAATTCTTAATATGTATGTGTGTCTTCGGCTTAACTTTGATATAGTATTGCCTCACCTGGTTTGCGTAAGTGCTGAGATAACTTTGTAGAGAAACAACTGGATCTATCCTTAGAACAGACTGTTAGGAACATAGAGTTAGAGCTGAAAGGAACCTCGGAGGGCACCTAGTCCAACCCCCTCCTTTTTTTTAACAGATGAGGAAGCTTAGGCTTTGGAGAGGTTAGGTCACTGCTCGGGGTCACATAGGCCATAGGGCTGGGCTTTGAATCTACGTTCTCTGATGCCAAATCCGACAAAGTTTCTACTTTCTACAATCCCATGCTGTCTCTTCAGCCATGCAACATGTTGGAGACAAATAGAAGTTGAATTTCTAAAGGAACTTTAGCTATTCCTTCCAAGTGAAATTCTATCTAACAGTTACATCAACTTATTTAGGGATAAGAAGGAAAATATAAATATATACATAAACACACACACATATATATTCACATGGCTATGTATATGATACATTCAAACTTGACAGAAAAAAAGCAAAGCTAGAGGAGTAATAAAATTGCTCTGTAAAAATGAAAATCACACACACAAAAATGAAATGTTTTCTATAAATGTCAAAACATCATAATGAGCTGTAATGTTGGTAAAGAAAAACAGATATAAAGTATGCAGGAGTGTATTTTACATACTGGAGCTGTGTAAACCTAGTAGGCAAAATTGGAAAAAGCTGGATGTTACACTTCATTGATACTGGACCAACACTTGAATAAGGAAAAAAAAAACAACAACAACACATCCACCTTCTCTTTTTGAAATAAAGATACATCAAAACTCTTGAGTTAAAAGGTTAAGTATTAGTCTATGTGTAGTTGATAAATGTAGGCCTAATCTAATCAGTGGCTGTAAGAGGCACCACCATCAGCTGGCTGCCCTGACCTAGGCTTCTAGTTTTCACAAGAGTAAGATTTAACAAAGATGTCGACTCTAGGCCTTTGACCTACTTGAGACCCCTGTTCATGCCAGCCTGACGTTCTGGTGAACAGACGGAGACTTTCAGTTCAAATCAGTACCATGTGCATTCTGCTAATACAACACATGGCTTTGAAATTAAAATGCAATGTGATCGAGTGCTTCAGGATATTTTAACAACTAAGAGAAAGATTATAGCCAGATAAAGCTGGGCTTTTAGGGCATTTCTGCCCACTCGTGGGCCTCCTCTTTTCTTTGGACTAGACAAATTCAATTTTATTGTATTTCTTAAGAATTTGCTAGAAAAACAGAAAGTTCGGTGAGTTATTTCATGGTTGATTGATCTTGGGGAAATGGGGATGTTGTAAGGTTTCTCTGTGACATGTGTCACCTATTAGATGGGTAGCTTTTTCTACTTCCAACTGAGCCAAACCAAATTAATTAGAAAGGGGCTTAAATTACAAGCTAAATACAATGAAAAGTAATAAAAACAGAAAATGACATTCAGGTCATCAATAATATTCCTGAGGTAATTCAACATTGATTTTTCTTGCTCACTATGATAAAGAGCTTTACAAGCTGCCAAAGTGACAACCTGACCCACAGTATAGTAGTGACCGCTATATGTGTGAAGAGCACAAATTTAATAACCGGACAGGTTTTCTTTTTGATTCTCACTTTGTTTCTCTAAGAGGGTAGGGAGTGGAAAGTACTAGGCATTTAAAAGAGTTGGTGCTATTATTCAGGGAACTGGGAAAAGTCTTTACTTCTCCCTTCCCCTTAAAAACAGATGAGAATTTTACTAAAAAAAAAAAAAATGAACTCAGCAGATAAGATGACACAATATTAAGCATCAACAAAGATAAAAAACAAGAGAAATAAAATTTTAAAAAACATTCCAAAATAAAGTATGAAATTCATGTTAACTTCTTGACATTTTTAAAAAAGGAAAAGAAAAATATTGTCCTTTTTCTAATTACCACTCCTGCTCACTCAGTTTTATCTATTTCAACACTTCTGAAATAAAGATCTGTGAAAAAAAAAAAAGAGTAATGAGTAAAATTTTAGGACAGGAAATACTTGTCCTAAAAAAGGAGAAGCCAAATCTTAGGAATTAAATAAAGTAGGTGTGTGATTATTATTTTTTTAAAGTATAGTTTGAATACTGGATTTATCATTCCATGAAAAGTATTGGAAGGGGTCTAGGACTGGCAACTATTCGAGCAAATGTTATGTTTCCAGTGGAAACTCTGCCACCCAAGACACTTATTGCTTCTTTATTTCTTCTTGTATGCTAAACAATACATAGCCAAAATGGCTGGAAACCACTCCACCTAACAATTTCTTATATTGGGTAATTTCATTTTACATAACCCCATGAGATTCACTCTTCACTGTCAAGTTCTTAGCATTCTTTCATAGATCCTTTGTTTTGTTTGCCTTAATCTTTCAGCAATATGCATTATATTCCACAAGTGACAACAACCTAACTCTAGCTCAGGGTTCATTCTGCAGTGATTATCCTTGGTTCTTTGCTGCTATACAAAATGGTGATGTCCCCTCTTGACAAGGGTCAATTATACATACAATGAGTGGCTATTTGGTAAAGAATGGGCTTTGGGGTGTCTAAGGAACCCCTCTCTCTGATGGTGAGGCTCAGATGGTGCTAGGGACGAGGGACCTCCAGCCTCCTTCCTGGACATGTAGCTTGTTTCACACCATAAAACCACAGCATGAGTACTGAGAAGGTTACTGGAACAGCACTTGTAATTGCAGGAGCATTCTAAGCTTCATTCTCTATATACAAGGAAGGGAGGGGGATCTCATCCAGAGGTCTTCATGGGGACTAGAAAAAAAAAGTTTCATTGCAGAAACTAGAATATGGTAGCGGTTATAGTACTGCCTTCTCCCTCAGCCCCCATGCATCTCTCAAATGTTAATGAAAATCAAGGGGAAAGGGTCCTTTTCTTTATATGAATTCATTTTATAAACAACTTTTCTGACTTATAGCTTTTGGTTTGCTATTTTCAAGTCTTCACCCTGTTATCTATCTATTTATTTATTTGTTTGTTTTTTGTTTGGCTCCACAGGCATATATTATTTCCCTCATCTGAAAAAGTAAATTTGCTTGAGGACAGGGGCTATTTTACTTTTGTTTTTATCCCTGGCTTTGTTTGACACAATGCTTAATACATATTAGTCATTTAATACATGTTTACTGATTGAAGTCTATATTACAATCTGCAGTCTTTGATATTATTTTTTTTATTAATAGCTAATTAACTAATTCAATAAACACTTGCTAAATAACTACTATGTGCAAAGGCACTGTGCTAGATGTTGGGGATACAGAGAAAAAAATCCTCCAACAGTTCCTGTCCTCAAGGAACTTACACTCCATTGGAAACAGTAAATTCGGGAATACCTATGTGCCATGACAGTGGTGCTGAGCTTTGAAGAAAGTCAGGAATTCTAGAGGGAGAGGAACTTTATTTAAGGTAGTAGGTAAAAATTCTTTCATAAAAACAGAAGAAGAGGGGAGAATGGTATGAATGCTGGAATAATTAAATACCTGGGGATGGGGTCCCTGAAAACTTGACTGAAGCTACCTTGTACATGGAAAGAATGAATTAAAAAATGCTACTATGTGGCTGGCTCTATGCAAAGCCCTGGATACCTAAATACAAAAGGCAGGAGAGTCCATGCCCTTAAAGAACTTTCATCAAAACAGTAAGGAGGCAGCTGGGTGGTTCAGTGGGTAGAAAGTCTGGTCTAGAGATGGGAGATCTTAGGGTTCAAATCTGGCCTCATACTTCCTAGCTGTGTGACCCTGGGCAAATCACTTAACCCTGACTGCCTAGCCTTTACTACTCTTCTGCCTTGAAACCAATACTCAGTATCAATTTTAAGATAGAAGGCAAGGGTTTCAAACAAACAAACAAACAAAAAAGAAGACAATTCACATAGGTTAGTCATGATTGGCAAGGGGGGTCATATAGGGTTAGGCATGGCGAGCTCTCTCCAATCTGAAGCCCAGGACTCCATAGTGGGAGTCGAAACACAGAAAGATGGAATGAAAATGGAGAATGTAGGGTTTGGGATAGACTAGATAAGGTGAGCTTTTGCCAATCAGAAGCCCAGGGCCTCAGGGCTTGAACTGGAGAATCGGATCAGAAGTTGGGGAAAGAAGCACTAATCCCAATTTGGGAAATCCTGGTGCTGTGATGTATCCTGTCACAATATGGTGAGTAAATTAAGGACTCAGTAATTATCTCAGCTGACAATTCCCCATTGGTTTGGAGGCTTAGAGAGCTCTTTGAGAGTCAGACAAATTAAGGGACATGCCCACACTCACAAAATGAATGTTTGAGGTATAATTTGGACCCAAATTTTCCTGAGTTCATGTCCAGTTCTCTATTGATTAGAGCATGCTAACCAAAGCCACTTGGTACAACAGATGGGATTCTCATTGAGTGGTAGATAAAGCAGTACTCTGGGGAATGTCAAGGGAATGTTTCATCTTGGGTCTTGAAAAAAAACCATCCAGTCCACTGCAAAATAAATTTAGAATGCTGATGAATGTGAGTCTATTAGATGGGTTTAATAACTAAAATTCATTTGTGTTTCACCTTTGCAAAATAGGTAAATTCTTAAAGTGTCCAATGAAGTGAAGAAGAGCCAGGTAGGTAAAGAAAGGGCATAGGCATATTTGGATGCTAAAGGGGCCTAGAAGTTGGCATCAAATTGTTTAATTGTATTTGGGAAGTTCTCTTAACTCAAAAAGGTTATCATAATATTACAGGCAGCTATTTAGCACAGTAGGTAGAGGGCTTGGCCTGGGGTCAGGAAGATCTGAATTCAAATTCAACCTCAAGACATTTACTAGGTGTGTGATCCTGAGCAAGTCACTTAGCCTCTGTTTGCTTCAGTTTCCACATCTATAAAATGAAGATAATAACTCTACCTATGTCCTTGGGTATTTGAGATATAATATGAAAGTACTTAGCACACTGTATGGAACACAATAGGTGCTATATAAATGCTATCATCATCATCATCATCAACATCACCATTATCATCATCCAGGAACTTTCACATGAAAAAAACAAACTATATTTTTGGAGCATACACAAGAAGCTATACAAATGATTAGATTTCTTTACAGAATTGTCAATGACCTAACAATATGCTCAAGCTTTTCACTGGAAATACTAGCTTATTAATAAAATAGAAAAGAATGATGATTAATGAACTGATGATGGAATTAAAACAATTTTTTAAAAAATCAACAAATAAACCAATCCCAAATAAGTACAAAAGAGTAAGTTTTGAAAAGTAAAGGCAAAATATATAAATATGAGTCAGAAACTAGGGAACTATTTAAAAAGGCAACAACAAATCAGTAAGGATTTATTTAGTACTTGCTATGTGCAGGGACTGTGCTAAGATAAAAAAAAGCTCAAAACGTTTAAAATGACTAACAAAAATAATAAATCATTAGTCATCCTGATTAAAAAGGAAGGTACAATTAACAAAACAAAAATGAACAGAATGAAATAACAAGCAGAATAAAAATACTTATCAAAAATCTACTAGATAAAGCTAAATGCTAAAAAAAAGCCCAAAGCCTCCTGAGAATTTAAAAGAAATTGTGAATTATCTATAAAAATATAAAATACACATACAAATTACCACAACACTCAATAATCCAATTTCAAGAGAGGAAACTGAAGTAGTTGTAAAAGAACCAAAAGAGAAAATAACTCCGGTTCATGGATGTATAGGAGAAATCTAAGAAACTTTTAAAGAACAACTATTAACGTCTACTACATAAATTATTCTCAGAAATTGAGAAGGAAGTATCAAACATCTTGTATGAGACACAGTCCTAAGACCTAAACTTGTGGGGGGGAAGAGTGGGGGTGGGGTGGTGGAGGGTACTATAGGCTAATATCATCAATGGAAATAAATCAATGTTGAAATTATAAATAAAATTCTGCCCCCTAAAAAGATTGGCAATTTATCTAGAAATCATTTACTATAATCAAGTTTGATTTTTGGATTCAAGATATCTCAACATTAGAAAAACAATGAACATAATGAATAATATTAAAAGCAAAACCAACCAAAGCCTCATAATTATATCAGTAGATACTGAAAAAATCTGACAAAGTATAACTTTCATTTATGCAAAAAAAAAATCCTACAACGCATAGGAAAAGAAGGCTTTTACAAATATAGTTAAAAAGTATCTAAAACCAAAACTTAGCACTTAATGCAATGAGAAAATACTAGACTCCCAATAAATACAGAAATAGAGGAGCAATGCCTTCTTTGCCTATTAAACATAATTCTAGAAATGCTAGCAATAGCAATAAGACAAGAGAAAGAAATTCAAGGCATAAAGATAGGCAGGGGAAACAAACTGATTCTTATGTTTTGATTACACGATGGCTTATTGAGAAAACCTTAGGAATCAGGAAAGAAACTAATTCAGAAAATTAATAACTACAGTAACATAGCAGGTTGCAAAATAAGCTACAAAAATCAATAGTATTTCTAGACAGTAATAACCCAAAAGCACAAGAGAAAGAAAATAACTCCAAAAAATTCACAAAATATCTGAAAGTTGATCTACAAAAGTAGGTTCAATACTTCAATGGATGCAATTATAAAATATTCCTTAAGAAAAAAAGAACTTAAGAAGGGATACTCAGTGTTCTTAGCTGGACTATGCTAAAAGAATAAAAATGACAATAGTACTGAAATTAATTTATGGATATAGTGCCATACTAGTTAAACTACCAGGAAGATACTTTGTAGAACTAAACAAGATAAAAATCATTCAGAGCAATAAAAGGTATAGAATATCAAAGCTAAATCAAGAAAATACTAGGAATGAAGGAGGAATAGCACGTCCAGACCTGAAATTATTTACAAAGCAATAATGAGTTACATTTACTGATAGAAAAGGAACATAGGCTGAATGTAGAAATGACTGTTTGATAATGCTCTTTTTAAGTCAAATAAGATAGGGATCTTAATTCATTATCCAATCTAATCCAACAAGCAATTAAATCTTAAAACTGCAGTAAGACTTTTCAGACACCTTGTAATTAAACTCTAACTATGCACAAGATACTGTGCAAAGCACTGTGGTTACAAATATGGAGAGGAAAAGCACTCTCTTTCATTTAGGAACTTGTTTTACTGTAGGCAAATCAAATCAACAAGCATTTATTAAGTGCCTAGTGCCTACTATATTCCAGGAACTAGGAATACAAAAAAAAAAGTCTCTTTACTCAGTAAGCTCACAATCTAACAGGGACAACATGGAAACAACTATGTAAAAACAAATTATATACAAGATAAACTGGAGTTAATTACAGAGAGAAGGCACTATCCTTAATAGAGGTTTGGGAAAGACTTGAGTCTTGGAATTATCTTTGAAAAGAAGAATTCTATGTATCCAGGTAGAAATATTGCCTAATTTAGGAAAATAAAATGCATTAAAATTAACAGTATAGGCTTACCCTTGCTTATAAATGATTCACACATACAAACAGTCACTATCTATTCTCAAGTCCCCAGATTAAGTGATGTAGTAGCCATAGCAGGTTTTATATAACAATCACACTTGGAATCTACTCATTCAGACATGAATAGGAGAAACTGAAAATTAGGACCAGTTTATGGAAGTTGAACTTGAGGACCTTCTGAAGGCAAAACTTGATTAATTGTTCCTTTATCTAACTTATAATGCTGTCTGAAATTCCATCATTTGGAGACTCATTTGGGTTAACAAACATAGCCTTGGAAAAATGCAAATCTCTCTGACAATTAACCAAACTATTATTAATAGTCAACAGAAAATTGAAATCTATGATGAGTGAAGAAGTTCTCGAAACTCACTTCAACACTGTGCATTTCTTTTTTAGGACTGTGATGAGTATAGTTTGATAGTCTCAAATTAATATTACCTTATAGTGTTATAAAATTACTGATCACATCCTATTTTGTTGATCAGACAAAGATATGTCAATGGGCATAAATAATTATAATTTGAATATAGCTAACTTGGACTTCTGTTTTAAAAATACTTAGGATTATAGATTTGACCCAGAAGTCTTAGGGCCTTTCCAAAGGTCACTGGGGCAATAAGTAGTAGAGCTAAAAACTTACCCAATCTTTCAGTATCATTGTTTCAAATGAGAATACAAAGCACTCTGCAAACTTTAAAAGCCTATATAAGTGCTATTGTTGTTATTGTCGTTATTATTATTGTTGTTGAAAAAGGTAGCACTTGAACTTTCTAACTCTGATATGACTATCAACTATCTCATGTGGTCTTTTCAATTAAATTCTTTTCAATTGAGACAACTGGGATTAAGAGAGAGAAAATGCCAAACTTCTAGCTGTGGCTCTCTTCTTTTTTAAAGGAGGAAATAGATCTAAAGTGGTTAGCTGACTTGCCAAAAGTCACAGTAGTATTAAGTACCAGAACCAGAATTTGAACTCAAGGCCTTGTAAAGAGCCAATTTGTAAATAAATTTTAAAAATCCACTCTATTTCATAGAATTTGCCTGTCTTCCCTTATTCTTTTTTCTTACAAAAATAGAGAAAACCATTAACAATTTTTATATCCTTATTTGTGAACATGACAACTAAATTCTAAATAAATTTATAAATCGTCCAAATTGAATCATAATTGATACTTAGTGCCCTTAATGAGAAAGTGAGTACAGTGAAAGAGTGTTTAAAAATAAGTTTAATATGGCTCAAGACTAAAGACTGTGAGAAGTAAAAAAAAAAAAAAAAAAAAACCCAAACAGCTTACAATTGACACAGAAACTTCAGGTCAATATTATCTTTAATTATTTATAAATATATGAATACATTCCTAAATTGTATTATATGTTTATCTTCATGATCATGAATATTATCTTTGAGAGAAGAGTGGGGAAACCCCAAATAAGATTGTTCACTTACAAATAAAAATACAAATACAAAATTTAAAACAATTATTGGATGGTAGATTGGTCTCATTAGGATGTTCATCAAAACTGAAAGAGAATAATGAATTTTATACAGTAGGCTTTTTGAAAGCTAATGATATGTCCTTCCTACTTGTGAATTCCTGGTAAATCATGGGATACACCAGTATTATAAGAATTAAATACATCCCTAAGTAGGTAGCCCAATCTTCCTCCATATGGAAATATTTACAGTGAATGAATTTTTAATATTAAAAAAGAACTGAAATTTCACCAAGGAATTAATTTGATTTTCTAAGCATCCTTTTAAAAATATAAAATATTTATGTAAATATGAACCTATATCTCAGTATTTTACATCTTAGTTCAATTACTTCAGTCATATTCTTTTCCTCCTAACTTAACTAAGATAATCTAGCTGTACTGCAGGAATGGTGGTTTTCATACCTCTCTCTCAGAGAAAGAAATGAGACAAATTGTTTTTGTGTATCAATGAATCTGAAGAAAGGGAATTGAGGAAAAAGATTCTAGAGGAAGAAATGGAAAGATACCCAAAACTATTTCAAATAGTGCTGTATCGTCAGTCTTCAAACCAAGAAAAAAAGAAGAAATTCTTTCTTTTTATAATCTACCATATGATGCCCCCAGGACCCATAACCCATACTGATATTATTAGTATTATAGTTTGGTCACATTATTGGTCAAAAAGTCTATTTTGAACTGGTCTAGGAATCTGACCCCCATTTATAACACATTTTCTAGATAATGCATTTTGAATTTCCAACTGATAATTTACCAAAATTCATTTATAATTTGGAGAATGTCTGCTTTACATTCCCTGAAGCCTCCACACACAAAAAAGAAGCATCTATTAGAAAATGTAACCATAGCTCACAGATCGATTACCCAGAAAAGAAGGAAAACAAGATGAAAAATTCTCTAGGCTTATTCTTATTACTTTAATTTTAGCTACAATTCTACAGCTGAAACTATCAAGAATGGACCCACAGGTTAAGGTAAAATATTAGGTTGTATCTAAAACTGACACTAAAGAAAAGAATGATTAAGTTTTTACTGCTGTTTGGTGCCTTTGTTGATATGCCCTTGCTGGCCTTTTAATAACTTATCTATGATAGCCTTTTTGATTCCTCCAAATAAATGTGCTCTGCCCTTCCTTTGAAATCCCAGCTTAGGGATGGGGTAAGGGACTGGATCTGTAATTTCATTGGTATGGGGCAGCAATTCTCAAACTTTTTGGTCTCTTTATGTTATAGAATTATTGAGGATCCCAAAAGAGTTTTAGCATATGTGGATCACTGCTCTTCGTATTTACCAAATTAGAAGTGGAAACTGTTAACATTTAAAGATATTTGTTAATTACCATGAATAGTAATGAATCTATTATATGTTAACATAAACAAAGAATATTTGTGGAAAATATACTTTCTAAAATAACAAATATTTAGTGAGAAGAGTGTCATTGTTTTACATATTTTTGCCAATTTTTTTCATGTCTAGCTTAAAAGAAGAGAGTTGGATTCTCACAGATAAATATTTGCTTCAAGGAGAGAATTTTAATAGGCAAATAACTTTGACCTCAGGGACCCCTGACCACATGTGGGGAACTGCTGATATAGGAAACTCTGTGCAGAAAATCTCTCTATTGATGCTAGTCAGTACCTTCTCTTTATCTTGGTAATACTTAAGGAACAAGTAGTAATAATCTAATGAATAAGTTTTGCAAAGTGTTTTACAAATATTCTTATTTGGTCCTTATAACAACACTGTGAGGAAAGTGTTATTATTTGCTCAGTTCACTGATGAGGAAAATGAGGTTGAGAATGGTGAAAGGACTTACCCAGAATCACACTGTTATGATGTCCTTTAAAGGCAGGACTTGAACTCAGCTATTCTAGACTCTCAGGTGAGGTCTCTATCTACTATGCAAAACTGCCTTTCCTGACCCCATTTATTATACTTAAATTCTTTCATATGCATAGACATATTTACAGATACATGTTCACACATAAATAATATGTACAATTTCATTTGTGTAAATAATTTGACCTTCGCGTGCAAAAAGTATTTTAAAAATCTTACGCAGTAAACAGTAGCCCAAAAGGCTTTTTAGATTCTTTACCATTGCACCCAATTTTTTCCCAAATACATCTTACTTAATGAAGTTATTGCTGAGTATAACTAATAAGCCTGCCCAAAATGTTATTATGGGGAATACTATCTTTATCTATTTCTCTTAATTTCCCTTATTAGAATGTAAACTCCTTAAGGTCAAGGACTACGGATTACTCTTCCTTTGATCCTCTTGGCTTTCTGAATAAATAGTTGTTGAAATGAATAAGAAGGAAAATGCTGTCCATGAGCTTATCTTTCAATGTCAAGAGTAGCTTAACTTAGTGAAACTTGCATCAGTAACTGTGCCTGAGCTTCCTTGAAGTTGGGTAATGAACACAGGCTTCACTATTTTCTCTCTTTTCTGAATTGTTGGCAGCAAAGAAGAAAGACCATCTCATCTACTGGCTGATGAAAACTTGAATCGCAGAACACTGTCGCCAGATCATTTGGAGGAAAATGATAAATGCCCTAAAGAAAGCCCTGGGACGCTATATGTAAATCTGAGGGAAGAAGAGCCAATAAGGTCTCTGACAACATTAAGCCAGTTCCTAGCAATGAAGTAATTAGAGGCATGAATGAAACAATCTACACTGACAGCTGGAACAAAGGCACCAGGAAAGAGTGTAGGAGACCACTTGGAATCACCCTAACTAGAGTGTCCTGATAGGGGACAGATGTGACCAGCTCACAAGTTCTAAGGGGTTGAGAAGACCCAGCCTTAAAAACTAAAAGTGGAGAGCCTACACACCATTAATTTCTGGTTATAATTGCCTGAGTCTGGATGAAGGCATTTTCTGCTTAATAACCGATACCAAGAGAGAGTCATACACAAGATGCCAGCACGCTGCACAAAGAGGTTGAGATGGAAAGTCACTTTTGTTTTTTTCTTCCTTCAAATGAGGAGAAATTTTTCACACTATCATTGTGCCAGAGCTGGAAACTGGTCTAAAGCAGGGCCTAAAGTGATTTCTGGTGTCCACATGTAGTCTGAAGGGAACTACTGACAAAAAGAATTCAAAGAAAGACATTTCTTATTCTAAATGGCCATATTTATATTTGTAGGTCATACCCAAGGAAACAGAAAGACAGTGTGTGGTTTGGGCAGATCATGTGTGTGGTTTGGGCAGATCATTTGAATCCTGACTAGCCAGGGGATCCTGGACATTTCATCTTTACCTACCTTAGGCAACTTCCCTAGAATTTATATTTTAAATTCTAGGCAATTCTGTAGCCTGAAGAAATTAGAGATCCTATATGAATATCATCAAACCAAATGACTCACATACATTCATGGAGGATCTACTATGTGCCAAGTTCTGAGAACAAAACATATCTTGACCTCATGGAGTGTATGTATGTATGTATGTATGTATATATATATTACATATATATATGTATATATATATATATAGGTGAAGAAAGAAACATGCAAAATTGATACAAAATAAATGTCATAAATATGGCATTCATTAGTAGCTAGGTAGATCATGCAAGGAAAGCTTCATTTAAGACTACTGTTTAAACTGAATGAGCTTAACAGAAACTTGGGGGTCTAAGAGGCAGAGAGAAGGAGAGGGTACATTCCAGGGAAGGGGAACAGCTTATGTCCCAGTCCACATTCTCTATATCTCATTCCACTCTGGAACAAACATGCTATCTGTGAGATTGCTGTAACTGGTTCCTTGTACTTCACCTTACTTTACATTCTACCCCAACTCTCCCAACCCCCTAAACCCCAAAAGGCTTCCCTCTATAAGTTTACAATAACCCACCCTCTGTTCTATGAGTTGAAGAACTAGGCAGACTAATTAGTTAGGTTTAATAGTATCTTTCTTAGACCAAATGCTGCTCATAAGATTTATGAGCTATAACAAAGAATTAATAGATATATCATTGCATAAAATTTAAGAAGGAATATTTTACATGAAGATCAAAATACTCACAAGGTAGAAATAATACATTAGAAACAAGACCATTGAAGGTGAGTTATCTTCCCCCCTTCTTTTTTTAAAAGGCTTTGGAAAAAAATAGATGTAGTCTGTTGGCATATTTTGAACTCTTTGATAGAAAAGTCTCATCAATTGTGGAATGACTGAATAAGTTGTGGCACATGATTGAGATAGAATACTACTATACCATAAGAAATGACGAGCAGGTTTATTTTCAGGAAAAAATGGAAAGACCAACATGAAATTATGAAAAGCAAAATGAATAGAACCACCAAGAGAACTTTATATACAGTTAAGAGAATTCATGTTTGAAGAATAACTTGTGAATGTGCACCTCCAAAGAAAGAACTGATTAAAAAAAACCCACAAAAGAAAATTTATATATACCCTTTTTTGGGGGTCAAATTATGCCTTCTCTGGTGTGGGGAAGGAAATAAGATAGATACCTTGGAATTTTAATGTAACCAATCAACAAAAAAAAATTCTAAAAATAACAAAAGTTCACTCCTCATATAAAGAATATTGTGGCCTTTGTAAAGATTTAAGAAGAAAAACTATAAAAAGAGAACATAAAATATGGTACTGGATAAATATAAGTATTTGTTATTCCAATTATGTATCTTATTATATGTTTGTGGAAGGATTCACATGTAAAGACTACTCACATCATTTCTACAGCACTGAAACCAACACTGAAGCATATCTTACTCCTCTTGGCAGAGAAGTGGTACCCAACAGATGTAAAATGAGTCATACATCCAGAGTCATGGCCATTGCTTTATAGGATCACAGATTTAAAGATGGAAGGGGGCCCAAGAGGTTTCTTAGTGAAACTTTATTTTCTGGGTAAGGAAACCGAAGTCCAGGGTAGCTAAATGACTAACTTGCCCAAAGTTACACAGAGAATAAGTGACAGAGCCAGATTCAAATTCAGATTCTTTTGATCCAAATTGAATCCATTTTCCATTCTTTCAAATTGGCCTTTTTGTGGTTCCTCACATGTGGCATTCCATATTTCTTTGTTATTAGAGTTAAGAGAGAGAGAGAGAGAATGTGTGTGTGTGTGTGTGTGTGTGTGTGTGTGTGTGTGTATGGAAGGTCGAAGACTTTAACTGTCATTTATAGAAAAAAAAAGGTATCTGATAAAAGAATTTTTTTAAACTCATCAATTTCTCCTAAAGCCATAACTAATAAAGTAAAAAGAGACAAGTTAAGAATGATAGAACTTTATGAATTTAGATCAGTAACATATTAGTTGCTCACTGAAAGGTTGAGTCAGTACATAGAGCTTTAGTTTTTCTGTTTTTTTAAATGGCATATCATATTTTCGGCAGGTTATCCCTGCAACCAGTTTTCTAGTCATTTCATCAAATGCAATACCCCATGAAATGCCCTAGCTGTGAGATTAGTATTATATTGCTTGAGCCATTCAGAGAAAAAAGTGCCTAAAGAAATTTTAGGTACACTGTGTGAAATGGAGGGATAATGGAGGGTAATAGACTTTGAACCCTATATTTTGTAAGATTTGTCATAGTTGACCAATGCCAAAAGAGAAAGCACTTCTGGTGCCACTCCAGCTGGATGGATAGAGCTCCCCATCTCAAAGAGTTAACATCCCTTGTGTGTAATGGCTGTAATCATCCGATTATGTATCTAGATTTTTGTTTATTTTGCAATAGACCACTGTCTTAAAAAAAAAAAATCATGCTGTCTTCCATTTCTGGTCCTCTGTCACCTTACCCATTATTCCCACTGTGTAAAGCAGGGCACAAATTTAAGGTGACAAAGTACCAGTTGGTAACTGTGAAGAGTGCTACGAAAGCAGAAACCTCCGAGTACCACACAGCCATTATGAAATAACTGACCTATATGAAACTGCTACCATGGTTCACAAATTTATTGTCAGGTTCCAGCCTCTAGCTGTTCTCTGATTGTTCTAAATACTTGACAAACTGAAGCCTTTTCACTTTCCGTTCAAATTGCCTCATCTCCCTGTCAGAGCGCCATGGGGGACTCCATTACTTTTCTGACTTCTTTCCCCTCCTGACAAGTCATTTAGCTGGCTTCTTGTTGTGAAGGCTGTCCATGTCAAATTAGCCAAGGCCCCTATTGTCCTTATTACCACTCGAAAAGCCATCATGAGTAATGCTACGGGGTCCCTCAGTTGTCATCATGTGTCAGAAAGAAAGGGAGTGTGGTTACATATAGCTGACAGGTAATTTCAGTGTCTACAATTACCCCAATTAGTCTTGTCATAAACAATTCGATAAATGCACACCAATACAAACAGATAAACACACCAAGGTCTCTCACTATTAATGTTGGGTAATGGGTAAATCAGTGATATAATGCTGCATTTTATTTATTTTTTTAAACTATTCTCAGCTGGGAGCTTGGCAGTTGCTACCTGGTCAGCACAAATTGTACTATCTACTTTCATTAGTTCATCACCACAAGAGAATTTGAAAGGCTGTGACAAAATTCATTTAGACCAAGAGAGAAAGAGCAGATTGCCTAAAGCAGGTGTTATAACAAAGATAAAACAAAGGTTTCCTTTTGTCAGTTCAGCGGCACGATGGGCTTTAAAGTAGACTATTTTGTGTTTAAAATCCAAAGAAATGAAATATGATAGAAATGGGGAGAAGGGGGAAAAATGTTTGTGCTGAAATTAGAAACATTATTTGAAAGGGATAAAAAAAAATCTATCCACTGGGTGTTTTATTCAGCAAGTATGTACTGAGCAAGATTGGGACTGGGTACTTTTCACATACATCATCCCAATTCTTTCAACTCATTGATCTAAAAATTTGAAAAACTATACCTTATGACTACATGAAAAACTTCAAATGTTTTACATTAAGCAGGCCCTGGCAATGTCAGGAATTCAGAAGGGTTTGTTTAATAAAGGCTTCCCAGTCTCCATTTGCCAAATTCTCAGTAATGAGGCAACAGAGTATTGCCAAGTACAAAATATGGGGGTCCTCTATGACTTTAAAAAAAAACACAACACAATATGCCTTGAGCCTATTTTAATATGACACCGTTCAGGAGGGCTCTTCCTTTACATGCAGCATTCCCTTCTGAGTAAAGGACCCTTGAGCACATGGCCCTCAGCCACATAAACAAATGCTTGAGACTCGCCATCTCTCAAGTCCACTGCACCCTGTCTATTTGCTGACCGCAGCCTTAAGTGACGGCTGAAAAACCCAACACAAGGATGATGTTGTAGGAAATCGCTCTTGGCAACTATTTGTTCAAGCTCAAGATTCTTCCTCTCCCCCCTCCCCCCTATCCCTTTTTAAACCAACACTAAGAACCCACCAGAAAATAGGACAGGTCTCCCTAATGAGTAATCTATTTTAGCACAGTCTTGTCTAGGCATGACAGTTTACTGAGAGGCTTGAAAAACTCGTAATTACCAGTGTTACAGGGCAATTAATGTATATTACACTGCACTACTCATGGCAGCAACTGTCATTTTCTCAATAAAAATGAGTACTCTTCAGCGAAAGGTGACATTAATTGGGACTTTAATGACTATGCAGAGGAGCTGAAGCCAAATATGAACAAAACAGCGATTCAATGAGCGACTTCAGAAACGAGAAAATTGTACTAAAATGAGATTAATTGCTGTTTAGAAAAAGGAAAGAACCTAAAAAGCTATTAAATTGCAGGGTTTGGGTGCCCGGGTGATGGTTGTGATGTTAATCTTGCATTCTCACAGCAGGCAAATATTCACTAAATTCAGAGCCTTTTGACAGCAGGAAAAAATCATGTATGCTTAACTTCAATCCATCAAAAATATATTTCAGCTTTTATCAGTGTTCTAAATACTTCTGCAATTTCAAAAATTACTTCTCCATTCCTTGGCTGTCATCATGCAAATGTGAACACTGTCAATATTGCTATGAAAAATTTCCCGGCTTCAAAAGGCCTACTTCAGTGATAAAGAAAGAAAAACGGGAAGATTAGAATTGCAAAACACACACTACTAATATAACAGAAATCAAACAATAGGAATTTAATGTTTAAGTTGTGGAAACTGCTAAAATAGAAAATGATGGGGTGGAGTTTTTTTTTTTTTTGGTAGAAAAATCAAAGAAAAAATATTTCTGAAATTCTTTCAAGGCTTCTAACTTTAAACTTAATTAGTCATCACAAATAATTAGGACATAATTTTGCAGTTTGGCTTCAGGTGATATAATTGTTAAAACTGTTCTGTAGTTTCTAAAAGCCTTTATCCTTGCTACATAATTCTTTAAAACAATTCTGTAATTGCTTTTTTCCCTTTCTATAGCCTTTTCAACTGTCACAATGACTGTATACATAAAACATAGCATTTAAACTCTGACATATAAGAAGGATAAACAGAGATCTGATTTGCTTTGAAGTTATATATTCTGTAACTTGGAATTAAAATACACATACAGATACAGAGACACACAGGCACAGACACACACACACACACACACACACACACACACGCACGCACACACAGACACACACACAACTGGCTCAGCCATTCCATGTCTCTACGGATAAGGCAATGTTCAACTGAGTTAGTTTCAACAAACACATGGTATCCACACCAGTTGCACCCCCAAAGAGAGACCAGGCATTAGGACTCTGTAATTTCCTATTCCAAAAGCGATTTTGTTTGCTTTGCATTTTAATATTTAAACAGCTTTCTAATCTACAGTGTAGGTCAGGACCTGAAGAAACATTAACACATTACACACCATTTAATTCTGGCCATACTCAAGAACCACATCCACTGAAAGGCTTGGTGAAATAAAATCAGGCTCTTCCCAGCTTCAAATCAATGAGAAATCCTGTCTATTCTGAAAATTCTGAAATGCAAATCATTTGCCCTCCAATACGAAGACTTTAGTTATTAGCCACTTGACTGCCTCACAATGTACCATATAGGGTCCACGCATACCTATGCCTAAGCTCGTCTCCCTAGAGACTGGAGTTTAATCTTCTGGCTCCTTTTTTCTTTTCCACTATAAACACTCTTGAGTTTTGAATCTTGGCTCAAGTGAAGCCATATCCTTGCAAAACTGTTCTCAATACATTACATTCCTTTGTAATACCTGTTCCTCCTCTTTCCCTATTTCTCATTACTGGACTTTTAATCTCAATAGCAAAATTCCTCCTCAAAAGTCTGACAAATGTCCGTCTTAGCCTTTTTCCCCACAGTGAAAAGGAACCTCTGTTCGTCATTGTGCTGTCTGAAAAAACGAAGCTTGTTTCATACCTCAAAAACAGCTTTGTTTTAAACCCTGTCGTCGCCCCCACCCCGCACCCCACCAAACTTCTCCACAAAAGTCTTCTGAAGGCAGAATCCTTGGGGGAGATAGGTGTCCTTGGTTGAATTATCACTAATGACAATCCATTCACATAATTTTTCCTTTTAAAAACTACATGGCAATAGTTTGATTCCATTTTGCCTATGCAAATACCATTGATAAAGATTTCAATGGAAGTTTTCAGCAAGTGGAGGTGTTCCAAACCATGCATTGAAAAGGGCCTAGGGAATAGGATACTAATTCACGAACCTTGCCAAGAATGACCTAAGCCAGTTGTCTTACAAAAGCAATGGTGATGGAATTCTATGATCCCAGACAATCCCTTAAGCTATATCTCTGGGTTCTTGCCTCCATTCCTCAGTTCATCATGTGCAACCCCATCTGGGCCCTCTGGGCCACGGTTTTCCCAATGACAAAATGGGCACAACTTTGCCAAATGCTTTACACTCATTTTATACCACAGGATGTTTAGCATGACAAAGACCCGCCAGCCATCAGAATGAATGCTACCTAGCATGAGGAACAAACCTTTAAGGGCTGAATCTAAAATGAATAATATTTGTTACTGTTAATTGCTGGAGTTCTCTCTCCCAGTTATGAATACTTTTCCCTTCCTCCAATGGGGTCAATACTAAAAAAGGTAACAGAAAGAACTGTGTTAAAATCTTTTTTTCCCTCCTTCCCATTTTTTAACTCAAAAAAAAAAAAAAAAAGAAAGAAAGAAAAAAAAAAAAGAAAGGAAGCTCTGAGATTTCAACTAAGGCTAAAATTCCATTCTTTAAGTCCCTCCTCTTTATTTTAAGCAGTTATCAAAGATGTCTTTCAGCAGTGGGGAATGCAAATACCACTTACTGGTTTGAATTTCGTATCTCTCTCATGAGATTGAGTTGTGCTTTAGTTCTCATCAATCTCACAACTGATAGATTCTGTTGAAGCTGGGCACGGTGGCAGGTTACCAGGAAATTCGTATTAAGTCTAGTAGGTGGTAAGATATGCTTTTAGATACATAAATAAACTCAGCACATTATAAGCTCAGTAAGGAGCCAAATTGGGGTATCTCAACTTTGGAAGAACAATATTTGGATGTGTCAAGGCTAAAGTGTTCTGTTTGGAGTCAGTATTAATACCTGGAGCTCCTGTTTGAAGAGGATGGTTAGAGTTGAGGCAAATGAGAAATATTTGTTAAATCAGTCAGCTATAACAGAAACTAACTGCTAATTTTTATTGGTCTAGGATGAGGTAACAGGCTGCCTTGGAGGAGTTGCCACTAATAAGCAGCCTACAAAAGAGGAGGTTTTTATTCCTCTCCCTTTGGCTATTTCTAACATATTTACCAGTGCAATATAAAATGCAAATTTCTTTTCCATGTGGCATTAGAAATATATTAATATGAAGCAAACTGAAAATTACTCTAAAGAAAAAGAAATTGTTCTTGGTCAGTTTATTCAAATTGTGGAGAATAAAACAAACTTTTAGCAGCTGTGTGAAATGTAGGCTAATTATGTTACAGTCTACCAAATCTCTTATACCTATAATGTTGGACAATTACATTTCAAAATGTTGAAGCATAAGAAGATCTTGAAGTGGCTGCTGAATTACAGAGTAAAGATCAAATCATGTTTGCTGGTGCAATAATGATAATGTGCTGCATACACCATTCTGGATAAATGGGAGTTTGCTGAATTGCATCTAAAATGATTAAAGCAATTCAGGGCCAAGGGGTTTTTACCAAACAGTGGAGATAATTTTCATTTTCATTTAGAGGTAGCTAACTATCTGTTGGGCTGGGTCTATGGTGCAGAAGACCCGAGTTCAAATCCAGCCTGAGACACACACTAACTGTGTGACCCTGAACCAATTATTGCCTACAAAGTTAATCAAGTGAAATAAAGTTATCAAACTATATATGCATATACACACACATTAGTTTTGTCTCTATAGCAGTAGTTCTAAACTTGATGTCAGCTTTAATTTCTGAAGTTACATATAACTGTAAAGTTGAGATTATAATTGTATCCATATCACAGAGTTGTTGTAAAGCTCAAACGAAATAATATTCATAGAAGTGCTTAGAGCACTGCCTGGCACATAGTAGGTGATTTAATACATGTTTATTCCCTCTCTCCCATTTTATTAAATGGCAGGATGAAGAAAGCAATGGTTTTGGAATCAGAAGACCTGAGTTCATATCTTGGCTCTGCTGCTTGCTATTGTGTGATTCTAGGAGAGTCACTTCATTTCACTGAACCTCAGTTTTCTCTTCTATAAAATGAGAGGGCTGGATTAGATAATTTATAACATTCTTTACAAACCTAAGAGCCTTAGTTTCCTGAAAGGGTGGCCAGAGGGTAAAGGAGGAAGTGTTAGATTTGCCTTTAAAAGAGTAGTTCTAAACTTGAGGTACATGGGAAAAAAAATCACACACACACACACACACACACACACACACACACACACACACACAGAAACTAAAGGCAAAATAGAAATACATATTACATATCTAAACACACATATGTGAATTAGAAATGAGGTAAAAAAGGTTAAAACTGAATCTGAAATTAGAAGCAAACATCAAGTTTAGACCTGCTACTAAAGAGGCAAAACTACTATGTACATATACACATATGCATACATATTTTGATAACTTTCTTTCACTTGATTTCCTTTGTAATCTTATGTATCTTATATGCAACTAAAATACCATTCGAAGAAAAGGTGGGTAGGCTCCATCAAAGGGGTTCATGACATTAAAAAGTTAAAGATCCCCCTATATAAAAGGTGCTAAATGGAAGGATTGGCCAACAGGTCAATGAATTTTCACACTGTGATCCTCCACAGCAGATAATTCAGGATATATTGTAAAACGGAACGATAAATAAGCAGAATTGACATTTGCATAATAGCTTGAAGTTTGTCAGATGCTTTACATACATCACTTCATTTGAGCCTCATAACAGTCCTGGAAGGTAGTAGGTACTTTCTGACTCCTGGTATTATGATCTCCTTTTTGAAGATGAGGGAACTAAGGCTCACACAGGTTACTGTGACTTACCTCTGGTCAAAGAGCTACCAAGTATCTGACTTGAGACCAGAAGCCTGTATGTTACTCCATAGCTCAAAAGATAATCTTTAGCCAGAGACAAACTATCAGTAATAAAGTTACTTTTTTCTCCCATGTGAATTTCTATAAGAAAAATAAGAGGGTCAGGGTTCCATTACCACTTCAAATGTAGATTCCTTTCTTATTGCCTCAATTCACAGAAAAGATACCTCATCCTGAGTCTGGCATTGCCAGGGAAATGAAAGGTCAGCCTGAAGACAGTTAATATTTGGGCAGAAAAGACCCAGACCCATTTACATAAAATGCAATAAGAATAGCTTCTCTCTTACCTCGGGCTTTGGAGTAGGCTCAGTCATTGAATCTATGTAGGTCAAGAAAGCTTGGTATTAGCTTTGCTATTTTCTCATCAACTTGGAGTTAGATTACTCTTGGTTACTGAATATGAATACTGAATTTGGTTTTCTTGGAGACTCGGTTTAAAACCTACCTTCTACGGGAAGCCTTGCCTAGGCTTCTCCACTACCAGTGCCTTCCTTCTGAGATTAACTCCCATTTATACTGCATCTATCTTATATATCTATAGTTGTTTGCCGTTTGCCTTCTCCTTTAGAATGTGAGCTCCCAGAGGGTAAGAACTCTTTTCCGTTTTTCTTTGAATCCTTCCTCAGTGCTGAGAATATAGCCTGAACACATAGAAAACACTTAATAAAGGCTTGTTGACTGGTTGGTTTCTCATTTATAATTTTATACAATTTGTGCAGAGAAATGCCCCAGAGAAATGGAAATAATGCATACCACTGAGAGGGGCACTGCTCAAGCTAACTGTTCTATGCTTCTAACTCCAGGACCTTAGTTTTCTCAGTTCTGTAACTAGGTGACACTAAAGAGTAGCCAAAGTATGCTCAAGTCAGTAATATATGCATAATATACAAGTGGTTTCATCAGATCTTGTATTGACCCTGCCTAAGCTTATTTGTCATCTATAAAAATAACAAGCTTGCATTTGCAAAGCGTTTAAAGAGTTATTAAATCTTTTCCTCATGACAACCCCATTAGGTAGATCACATAAATAGAACATTGTCCCCATGTTGCAGGTTAGCAAATTAAAGATTTGGAGAGCTTTTCCATGGTCAGAGATAGTAAATATGTGGGCCAGATTTTGAAATGATGGCCTCTGGACCTCCAACATAACAATATTCCATTTTAGCCTGCTGCCTATGTACCTATGTTCATGTCAAATAAAATGAGGCTCCTCAAATCCTTGGCGAAAATTCATACAGAAACCATTTGGCTGAGTACTCAAAAATGTTTCCTTTGTAGATATTGATCCATGCTTTCAAAATAGCTGAATCGATTAGACCGGGTTTCCCTCATCAAACACCACCTCATGAATCTTGGAGATCTCTTTATGCAAAGAACTACAAATAATGGAGACTGACATGGAATGTTAAATCGTTCAGAAACAACTAAATGTTCTTTCTTTCTTCAAAAACTTCAAAAGTTTTCTCCTTCAGTCATGCATGCAATGGGCCTCATTTGCTCCAACTCTTGGTTCCCAACACTTTTGTCAGTTGTATCACCTATACTGGTCCCATAGCTTCTTGTCCCAGCTGTTAACAGGGACGAGGGGAGCTGAACTAATGGAGGTGTTAAATTCTCCAAGATAGCAGCAGGGCAACCAATTCTGCTATCCATTAGCCTAGTTCAGCTGGTAGAGGATGATCGCTAAGAGATGAGTGACCAGCAAGAGGAACCATTTTTGTCCTTTTCAGATGTATCTATCTCTTTGTGACCTCGTTTGGGGTTTTCTTGATGGAGGGACTGGAATGGTTTACCATTTCCTTCTCAAAACAAACACTGGACTTTAAGTCATCGATCACCCAAGTGTTTATCAAGTACCTACTATGTGACAAACACTGTGCTAAGTGCATTTCTGCAAATATAATCTCATTTGATACATACAACAACCATGCAAAGTAGGTGCTCCTATTATCTTCATTTTACAGTTGAGGCAACTGAGGCAAAGTGAGATTAAATGATTTGCCCAGGGTCATTCAGTTAGCATCTGAGGCTGTATTTGAACTCAACTCTTCCGAACTCCAGGGCCAGTGCTTTATCCATTGCATCACCAATTGCCTATAGACAATTGCCTGTGTAACAGTTTCTGCCTTGCTTTTCAAAGCCACACACACACACACACACACTCTCTCTCAAAAACAACAAATCGTCCTGCTAGAGATATGTGAATCTACTGTAGAAGATGAGTGTTACATACATGTTTTCCTATGGGTATATGCACATATGTACACACACAATCCCATTTGTATATGTGAATTCACATTTGCCCTTAGACGATAATAAAGAGAAGCCTTTAGAAATATTCTTAAAAGAAATCATCAGCTACGAAGTCTAGGATGGTCAATAGAATTTTCAGAATAGGGGTAGTGGTGGTTTAGGGGAATAATTTGTCAAGAATTAATATCAAGGGTCCCTGTTACCCTACTCCCGATGTGGGGAGAAGGATGTTGTGTATTGTGGGCTGTTTATGTTTATTTCGTTCTGAAATTAAAGCATGCAAAATAAAGAGAATGCCATTTTTACACAGAAAAAAAAAAGAATTAATATTAAATCACAGGTTGGGGACAAAAAGCACTATCATCCAATTCAGGCTCACTAATGAATTTAAGTGTATATTTGGACAAGTCACATAACATTGCCATGCTAATAAAATCACAAGTAATTTTCATTTCCAAGTGTTTTCCTTTGCTTTTGAAAAGCTAGGTACATAGTGGGTTTCTTACAAATGCATGGTTATTATATAGGTTTGCTAATCAATGAGCAGCAATGATGATCATCATAGGCTCCTAGTTACAGAGCTGTAAAGAAACCCCAGAGGACATCTTGTCCACCCTCCCATCCCCCACCACATTCTCCAGATAAGGAAACTTATCCAAGTTTCCAAGAAGTCCAAGAAGTCAAGAGACTTCAAAGGTCACACAGGTCAGAAGTGACATTTGACTCCCAGTCCTTTGGCTCCAGAGTTACTGCTGTTTCCACTGTCTGCTATCTCCAATAAAGCCTTACTCTGATGTCTCATTATGGTGTGGTTGTGACCGGGGATCCCCAAAGGCTAGACCAGGGCAGAACAAGCTCTTTCTGGCACTAAACTAAGCCAGAAAGGCTTCAAGCCAGGAATCAGGGATAGTCTATAAGTCTGTTATTTGAGGACCTGACTAGCTAACTTTGGAGAAGTTCATGAGTAGACTAGATAACAAATACTGCATTATTTTAGCCAAAGTGACCCTCTGAGACCTTCTGCCAAGCCTGGTTGTGCTCTGTGTGGAAACAAGCTATGCCCACATTAAGGAAATCACAATTTTTGGAAGTCTTCAGGGGAAGATTAAACTAAAGAGTTGAAATGATGATAGTCATATAAATAATACTTGTTCTCCCTTTTGGCATTATATGATAAGATTGCAGCAAGGCAGAAGCAAACAAGAGATATTCCTAATTGCTTTCATGGATTATACACTCAAAGAGTACAGTGCATAGAATAAAGGGCCGAAAATTTCAGGAAGACATCTTCCAGAGTTAAAATCTGGCTTCAGACACTAGCTCTGTGAGCCTGGGCAAGTCATTTAATCCAGCTTTGCCTCAGTTTTCTGATTTGTAAAATGAGCTGGAGAAGGAAATCGCAAACCGCTCCAAAATTTTCCCAAGAAAATCCCTAATGGGGTCATGAAGTATTGAATATGTCTGAAACAACTGCACAACAACAATATACAATGTCCATATTTTTTAAGAACTGGAGGGAAACCACTTCCCACCTCCTTTTTAAAAAGAATAAGGGGGAGTATGGAGCAAGAAGAAAGGTGGTAGGAGGATATAACAGAAAGACTACTAGTTGTTGTCGGGATTTCAGTTCAAATTTTTTCTCTGATACTACCTGTGTGATTTCAGGCACACCACTTAATCTCCCTAGCTTTGGTGTTCTCATTTGTAAAATGAGTATCAGACTAGATGGCTTCTAATGGTCCCTTCTAGCTATAAATCTGTGATCCTAGGTACTTAAGTAGTTTCTGCTTGTCTTGCTAAGACTCTCTAAGGGTATTTGTTAACGTTCATTTAAGCAAGACATGCAAATCTATTTTTTTAAAAAACAAGAATGACTGTTTAACTACAAAAGTAAATTCTGAGGCTACAGGTTCAGATGGTGGTACAAGCTGGCTTTGTTCAGACTAAATGGTGCCATGGTCTTCACCAGATAGCATCGATCCAGTGTTGAATGAAGAATTCTACAGTCAGCAAGCGTAATGGCCTGAGGATTCATATACTTGATTGAAACTTCAGAAGCCTTGGCTGACCTAACTGCTCTAAGAGACAGTAAATACAAGGTTTACTTCTTTAGAAGTCAGGCAATTCACACAGGTGAATAAAGTTCAGGAGATTAGCTTAAAGCCAGGACAGCAACACAAACACATTGTTTTTTTGGCATCTGTTTTGTCTTAATCATAAGCTAAAAAATTCACTTGTAATCCTGTATCCAAGAGCTGTGTTTATATCAATATCATATGCAGTTCACCAGAAATCGTATACATTAGAATGAAGACCAGAAATCCAAGTTAATGGTCAAAGACAACCAATAACAAAATCACTAAATTCCAGTTGTCAAACATAATTTATTATGTATATTTCTGTACACCCCCACCTCTTTGGGGGACCAAAACAGTAATTATTAAAACTAAAGTGATATGGGTGAGTGTTTATGACTTCCTATTGAAAGGCTGACTTAAAGCCGTATTCATTTAAGGCTGAAGAAAATCATGTGGAGATCTCTGGGCGATGGCCTAGTGACTTTATATCCTCTTGTCAAACCTCAGCAGCTTTATTTGTAGTGATACATGCCGGAGAAGGTTGGAGGTTAAAGTTGATAGGAGGGCCAACAGGAAAACCAACCAACTCCTTTCAAAAGATTACAACCTTTAACATATTAGGATCTGTCGGCAGTTTCTGATAATTTTACAAGTCTCTGTGTGTGTTTTTTTTAACAAACGGATCCTCAAATTAGAGATCAGATAGACCTAGTAAATACCCTTTTACATTGATTTAGTCCAAAGTTGTAATGTCCTTCAGTTTATTGCAGTTTAAACTATTTCTTTGGTTTTTAAATTCCCATTCCCTGACCCTTCCAAAAAAAAAAATACCTGTGACCTGGTGAAAGCTCCATTACCTGTTTTAATTCTTTGACAGGCTCCAAAGACAGAACCAAAGAAAAAAAGCTTTTCATTAAGATGCAACTCTGCTACACATCCAAACCTGGTTTACAGCAGGACAAGGCTACATTTTATAACCTTTTATCTAGAATAAGGTTCCTCCCTTGATCCTCTTCTAGCAAATACCTCATACATGGAGATGCCTCTGGCTTGGCTAGGTTGATTCTATGCAAGAAAGTTTTGGAATAAGCCAGAGCTAAAATGCTGTGGCAATAGTCAAGGCTCAAAGAAAAAAAAAAAAAAAAGAAAGCCAAAACATGGTCACAGCCACCAAAAGGCAACAGTTCTGAGAAACAAGAGAAAATAAAACATCGGCCCAGGATGGGAAGGTGAATAGACGCTCCCTTCTCAAAATGAGCTTTCTTTTTGCTTTTAAAATAACATTTAGTAAGCCCCCGGCCCAGGACAGCAGAGAACCACCAACTGATGTCAAGAATCTCTATGAAGGCAACTTTAAATGAATTACTAGTTCTGCAAAAAGTAGGGCAATAGTATTTATTCTACCCTCTGCTTCGAATCTATTTGTGAAGAACAGTGGTTCAAGGTTTATAGAAACCCTGTGTCAAAGAAACACTCATTTGATGAAAATTATTTTTAAAATATGAAATTATAATTTTGACCAGATATGTTAATACCAAAGCTTAATCATTTTTTGCTCATCCAAAAATTCACCAAAGTTGGCTGACTTTAAGTTTTCTTATTTTTAAAAGAGAAGACAGGTAAGGTATCTTAGTTCTAAAATGCAATTCTATGAAAAATGTATCCTATGTAATCTAAAATGTTATTCTATGAAAAAGTAGTACAGCAAAGTGAATAGAGGAACTGGTCTTGAATTCAGGAAAGCCTAAAGTCAGGTCTGGCTTCTAAAATGCTACAGCTGGGGAACAACCTCTCAGAATCCCAGGAAATTTTCTACATCTCAGTTACAGACACAATGTCAATCTACATCAGTGGAGGGAATAGTCATAATTGGGGGTTTCTTTCATAATGGAAAGTACAGGTCTGGATCTGGAAAACTGGGGGGTATGGGAGAGAGAAAAGTTCTGACACCTTTGATATACACAGATGGGAAAACATCTTAAAATTGATTTAAGATCAAAAGAGCGTTTTAAAAAATCCTTTTATTGTTGTTGTTCAGTCATTTTCAGTTGTGTCTGACTCTTTGTGACCCTATAACGCAAAAATGTCTGAGCTAGTTTTTATTAAAGTTTCTGAAGAAATAAGCATAAAAGCAAATCTGCTTTTAGGTAGGTTCCAAATTCCATTTTGGGATATGGTTGACTTCTGAAAAGAATTTCAAAATAACAAAAATAAAAAGTTATTTTATTCTAGTATAAGGCAGTGGTGGCTCCTGTCCATCTAGATGAGGCACAAAATCTGAAATATTTTGAAAGTAATTTTATCTAGAAGCATTTTGAAATGCTATCAATAAGAGTCATGCTGCTTTTTCATAGAATGACATTTTAGAGTTAAAAGAGGTTTTAGCAGTCCTTTCTCTTACAGATAAAGAGAACTCAGTCAAATGACTTCTGTGAATTATTTGAATGGGCAAAAAATGATTATGCTTTGATATTAATATTTATGGTCAAAGTTATTAGTTTGTATTTCTAAAATTAGTATAAAAATGTAACATACAAAAAGTATTTCAAAATACTTCTCATCGCATAATTATTTCCTTTTTGCAAGCTTTCTATAAACTATTTTATCACACATAAGTGTTTCTTGATATGGAACTGAATGTCACTCAATATTAGGGGAACCATCAACTTCTATTTTGCATGTATAAGAGAGCAAACTTTTTCAAAACACAGCCAAGCATTGCATCAGATGAGAAAAGCACACTTAAGTCAAAGTATATGAAAAAATTATTTGCCTGCTAACATCTTACCAAGCACTTGAAAGCCAGTTTTCTGGTTCAGTTATGATTTTCTTTTAAGGTATTTCTAGTTTTAAAGTTTATTTCTCCTAATAAAGGGTCATGTATGATCCTGTGGATACTTTTACATGGATGAATCTCAAAGCACCTAATGGAAGGTCAGGGATTGACAATCAGAAGATTTGGGTTCTAGGACTAAGGCAATGATTGTGACAAATTAGGCATTTAAGGAAAAAGATTCAGGTAAATTTTTTCATTTGGTTCCCAATGCCTTTATTTCTTACCTCATTTTTAGGTCAGTTTGTCTTATTGGATATTAAATGGATACTTAATGGTCTTTGAGAATAGGATATTTTGTCATTCAGTCGTTTTTCAGTCATGTCTGACTCTTCATGACCCCATTTAGGGTTTTCTTGGCAAAGATCCTGGACTGGTTTGCCATTTCCTTCTCCAGCTCATTTTATGGGTCAAGAAACTGAGGCAAACAAGATTAAGTGACTTTCCCAGGGTCACCCAGATAGTAAGGGTCTGAAGCTCAATCCGAACTCGTGAAGATGAATCATTCTGATTCCAGACCAGGTGCTCTATTGGTTGCACCACCTACCTGCCCTGTATTAGGATATGTTCCTTCTCAAAAAAAAGATGCTGCACTGTTTTGCAGATATGCCATCTTTTTTCCTCACATGTCAAATGAAGACAATGCTCTTTAGTTCTGCTTTTCTTCCAAATGCTGTAGGAGATGAAGTGATTTTAGATTATCTATTTAAAGCTATTGCATCATGATCATTGAGAAAGGCACTATAGCAAAGTAGATAAGGACCAGTGTTGGAGTTAGTAATAACCAAATTTATGAACCTTGGGAGCCAACAGACTAGCTCAGCAGAAACTCTTATTTTATAGATAAGTAATTGAGATCTGGAGTACTTAAGTGACTCACTGGGAACCCTACAATTAGTTAAATGTCAAGTATAGGATTTGAATTCAGGATTCTAAAGCCAGACCTCTTTCCACTGTAATCCACTACCTCCCATAAGTTACTTAATATCTCAGTATGCTAGGCTTCCCTTACAAGCTGTAAACCACTGAGAGATTCAAGTTCTTTGAGAAAGGGAATTTCCACACCTATACTTCCCCATACTAATAAAATCAGGTTATGACTGAACCAAAATCATGATTTAAAATAATTATAAACTTTCAATTTCAAAAATTATTTTCCAACTTCAACTTGTTTAAATTTATTATAAAAATTGCCTTTTTATGAGACTATTTAAATGTATATACAAATGAGTATGACATTTAGTTTTTATAATAGAACTTATTATTAGGTGCTAAATGGCACAGTGGATTCAGTGCTGGGCTTGGAGGCAGCAAATGAGGTCAGGAAGACCTGACTTCAAATCTGGCCTCAAGATACTTACTAGCTTGGGGCTCTAGGCATGTCACTTCACCATATTTGTCTCATTTTTCTCATCTGTAGAGTGGGGATAATAATAGCACCTCCTTCCCAGAAGTTTTTGTGAGGATGACATAACATAGAATCTGTAAAGAGCTTGGCACAGTGCCAGGCACATGATTATATATCATGTAAATGTTAGCTAGTATTTTTATTTATCATATCATTTTTAAAGAACTGAAAGCACTTTTTAAATAAACGTCAGTGGACCTCAGTTTTCTTATTTGTAAAATGAGATGGCTGCATTCAATTAACTCTCTCAAACCTCCTGGCTTCAACATTAGCCTTATTAACAAATTTATAAGAAGAAATTCCAGGCAGGCACATACATGGTTTTATCTAGGGGCAGTGGCATCAGGAAAGCTAAATAGTAGAAACAAATTTTTTTGGGCCCTGGTGACTTAGCAATTTTCCAATATGTGGTATTTTAAAATAAATAACTTTCTAGGCATTAAGGGCAGGCTTATATTCAGTACATATATTGACTGAAGATATGTGATAATGATGCATTCATAAAAATTATTGATAGACACATATAATCTCTGTCAATAAAAGAACAATAATATGGGTTAGAAAGCAAAGTGGATAATAGTCATAATGAAAGTTATACAGATTTGCTGGGGCTTTGATTTCTCTCCAATTGACCGTGATTATTTTTAGAAAGTAATGGTTGCTTCATATAACAATAATGCCGGAATTAAGTTATTTAGATTTTAATGCACGTCAAAGTTGAACAAATTGCTAAGTGAATTTAAAAGGAGATACAATAAGCTCATCCAAGCAAGCGCTGTGTCTTTAGAAGTTCAGTCCTTGGCATATAAGTGGGTGTTTAATGTGAAATAATGACAATAATTTACTTATCCTTTACAGAACCCTAGCCTTGTGCTAACAACAAATAAAGTTTACCTTAAATATAGAAAATGTTTAGTGGAAGGGGACAAATTTACTGCTTTTAGAAGTGTTTTCGAAACCATTAAATAAATGATCTCTTTAGTATTTTTCTTGCAATGCACCTGACATATGTGATGTTTAATTTGCAGGTGTGCACTGGCCTGCTTGTCTTAAATATTCTTAAATTAGTTAAATAATGTTATATTTGGAAGAATATAAGATTTAAAAAATATAGAATGACCTAAATATATTTTCTAGATCTTATGATTATTTGCATACCTTGGGGGAGGTGGGGGGAAGAACCTCCCAACACAGAGGATTATGGCTAAGCAATGGCTTAGTTTTAGACCAGAAGGCAAAGGTCCCTAAGCCTTGAAGTGGCCATGAGACAATTAAGAGTATCACAGATCTAAAGTTTTTTCGAGTAAAGAAACTGAGGAGCAGAAAAGTTAAATGACTGGCCCAGTAGCTATCTGAACCCAACCTATCTGAATCAAGAGCCACTTATCTTTCCATTGTATCATTGGTGCTTTTTAGGGATAGGGGAATCCATTTTTGGTTTTCATTGGCTAGTAGGAGGCAGAAGTATATTAGTACATAGTGTATCTAGACTTTCCTAGGGCACTCCTAGAATTGCCTGGAATCCAGAAACCGTGCTCTCATAGTTTCCTAAATGAAAATATAGTAGATAGTAATGAGACTGGATGAAAAGTGCTTCTCTGGTGCTGTTCTGGAGTAACTCCAGGGCTATCATCAAAAGGTCTTTGCGTATGGACTAATGAGGAAATAAAGATATTACAGGAAATATCTAATAGCCAACTGATGACTCACCATAGTAAATACAACACTTTACATACATGATCTCATTTGGTCCTCACAATAGCTCAGTTAATAATACGTGGTACTATTTTCCCTATTTTAAAGACAGGGAGACTGAGACTTATAGAAATGGTGACCTGTCCAAAGTCACATAGCTAGCAAATGTCAAAGGCAGGATTTGAACCTAGGTCTTCCTGAATCAGTCTGGTACTCTTCACTCTTCACAATCTGTCCAGTAGACAAGTCTGCCTCTGTATTAAAGGCATATTTTTACTCCTTTCTATGTTAGATCCCACTTTCACAATTCTTTCTTTAAACTGACCACATTTCCAAGGATCATGAGTTTTGCCAACAAACACAAATAAAAACTTTCCCAAAGTTCTCAGTGTAAGTAATTCCAACAATGCTACAGTTTCAATTGCAACATCCTCCTTTGAACAGATGTAAAAGCTCAGAATAAAACAAAGCAAAACAAACCCTGAACATATTCAGGGTAAAAACAAACAAACAAACAAAAAAACAGATCCCTTTTATTCCTCTTGAGATTAATTTTCAAAGATCTTTGGGAAAATAGGAAAATTTGGGATTGTGGATTTTAGAAAAATATGAATTAGATGTTTAAGATAAAGTCTTATGAGAAACCTGAAAAGAATAATCACTATAGCTCACTTATTTTATTATTATTTTTAAAAACCCTTACCTTCCATCTTAGAATCAATACTATGAATTGGTTACAAGGTAGGAGAGTGGTAAGGGCTAGGCAATGCGAGTCAAGTGACTTGCCCAGGGTCACACTGTCAGGAAATGTCTGGTACCAGATTTGAACCCAGGACTTCCTTTCTCTAGTCCTGGCACTCAATCTACTGAGCCACCCAGCTCCCCGCTCTTAACTCGTTTTGTGTGTGTGTGTGTGTGTGTGTGTGTGTGTGTGTTTGTTTGTTTGTTTTTTAAAAATGTGAAAAATGGGTCTAGGAGAGAGCAAGTGATTAGCCTGGATAATTTTTGACTCCATGACTAGTGTTTTGTCATTCCACCTTTTTCTCTCCCAAAAGATTATGAGAAGAGAACATGAAATGTTTGAGAACATGCTGGTAAGACCCTGGATGCTCTTCCAATTCAGTTCCTTATTTTCTTCTCCTTTTAATGTAGATCTTTGTGGTCTCCTCAAATACTACTCTGATGTCTCAATGGTGTCATGGATATGGCGCGAGGCTTTTAGAGGGGTCGGTCATACCAACTGAGAAAGTCCTAGAGTATGAGCTAAAAGACAATGGTGACCTAAGTTAAGTCTGGTTAAGTTTAGAGGCTCATCACCAAAAGCCCCACCACCAGAGGGAAAAAAAAAAAAGGAGGCCACAATGTGAAGTGATTTCTTCTTTGTTGAGGCAAGTGTCCATACAATACACAGTATACCATTTCAGGTACTGAAGATGATTTGAAGTTCCATCAGGAATAGCTGAGCCGAAGGTAGAAATTCAAAGTTGGATATGGAGTCGAGAGAGAGAAAGAAGTTAGGGCTTAACACTTTGCAGAGAGGAAGTAGTTCAAATCCATCAATGGGGCAAAGAACATAGAGAAAGAAAAGACCTTTGGAGAATACCTATATCTAGGAGGCAGGAGAAAGCAGGGGGACCAGCCAAGGAGAACAACATAGCTATCAGAGAGGTGGGAGGAAGAAACAAGACAGTCATGCAGCTGAGAATATGCAATTATCCAAACAATCTTATTGAGTACATTTTGAAAAAGGGAGGATAATGACTGGAGGAATAAATACTGAAGTGTTGAGCTGGTCATTTAAGATGTTGAAATAGGAAAAAAAAGACACAATGACTCTATGGAAAGAACAAAAAAAATAGTTGGGTATGGAAGTGAGAAATGCAAAGGAAGGTAATAGAATCCACTCCAAACCAAGGAAAGCTTTTTTTCAGCCCCAGTAATGGGGTTGCAAAAAATTGTTTTGAGGGAGAATAAGTCTTCTATGGTTTATATAAGGAAGTATACAGTTAAGGCTGTTAGAAGACAATTAAAAAGTAATTGAAAAATTTTGGACTAGCTTTGTAGAGTTGATAACTTTATTTTAAAGCCCAATGAAATCCTGCATCCTTTTTTATTGATACCATTTTTATGTTTAATAAAGAACTGGGGTTAGACTTATCTATCATCTGTGGGCAATTTCCTTGTCTTCAAACAAATATCATAATGGATCATAGGTCTATATATGATTAGAACAGCCAGAAAGGAGAGATTTCAAAGAGAGATTTTTAGATCTGAAATGACAGTAAGAAATTTTGATGATCTAAATGGAAGCTAAAATGAGAAATCTACTCTTTGAGAGGCCCTTGTTTCTTCATATTTTGTGAACTGAATTGTTGAGGGTTACTTCTTTTTTTATATGAATAGTCTCATCAAACAAATAAATTGTCCCTTTCTGTTTGAACATTCTAATTTCATGATAGTAAAATGAAATAGAAGACAATGGAGAAGAGTTTCAAGAAAGAGAGGATGAATTTGGTCAAGAATGTCAGCTGCAGAAATAAAAGCCAAGGAGGATAATTACTACAACGTGATTTTGGTGATTTAAAGATAGAAATCATGAGTGATCACTGAAAGGGTAAATTTTAGTAGACTGGTGAGAGAGGATGTCAGAGTGCACAGTCAAAAAAATTGAAATGTAGTAAAAGAGAGGATATTACTAAATACAGACTGCTATTTCAAGCTTGGTTGTGAAAGGAAGAAGAAATAAGTGGTTAGAGGAAGGATTTTGGAGAGACTTGGATAGGCAGAAGGAAAGAAGTCAGCAGAGTGGGAGAGAATATGCGATCAATTATTCATTTTCTCTGACATTATCAATACTTTAGTTAAAATGGATAGATTAGCGCAGAACTGAAGTTGAAGGTATTCAACTTAGAAAGGGGGAAGGATGTTTCTTCCTCAGAGACAATGAGAGAAAAATGGGTGAGAATACTGAGAAATTCTGAGGTAGAGAGGAAAGATCCTAAGGAACTTGTACCAAATGGATTTAACCTCAGTAAAGTAGGGATTTCTGATAGATGTTCAGGATCCTGGGATAAACTAATCTGAAGGATAGGAAATAGAACTTTCCACTTTGCAAAGCTAACTGGATTGCATTAAGACAGAGCACACAACTCAGTAAACTGATGACATTGGCATAGTGATTTCAAATTTGTAATATATTTTTTAAACCAACTTTATCTCATCATGTCTTTACTATATCTCTATACCTTTATAAAGCAGATATTATTATTATTTTTATTTGAACTTCACATATAGGAAATGAATCAGAAGTGAAAAGATTTTCTTACAGTCACAAAACCAATTAAATATCAGAGGCAGGACCCAAATGCAGACCTTACCCTATAAAAATAGCATCTGATAAAGCTTCCTTTTGTGCTTTTAATTTTAAAACCATTAAATTCTAAACAAGTGAGATACCATACCCAAACAGGACCATGTTCTTTGTTGGTTTCCCCAAAGTGCCAACAAAATTAGTAGTTTAGTTGATTAGTAGACACTTTGCTGTTTGATTCTTTATAAGCAGTTGGAGATCTATTAGGAAACATCTGAAAAGAGTCTTTTATTTAAAAATAAAAGTATATTAGCACACATAAACAACAAGCAACATATATCACATTGCACAAAATGTCATGACAAATGTATATGTAGTTAGTAAACTATATGTCACCTCACATTAAACAGAAGAATTATTTACCTGAAAATGGAGCTTCTATGTAAATGCTGCCTGGTTACTTCAGTCAGAAGTGAGGCAGTTATTAGGTCTGGCATAACCTAAAGACTAATCTCAAAAGAATGTCAGTTCCAAATTTGCTAAGGAAGATGTGAGTTTATTTCTTTATACAATTATTGTTATTCTTATTAATATTTCTGGGCAAGAAAGATTGCAAATCAAATCCTTGTATTATAAATATATTCCTTAGCTCTACCTCAAATAGTATTGGGGAACTGAAAAAAGGTTCTAAGTCAATTAAGAAAAAATGTTGAATGGTGAATGGATTGCTCTTATTAGAAATAAGAATACATGTACAAAATGAGTTTCTGAACAAGAGTACTGAGATGAAAGCTCAGATTTCTGGTACGAATTCACCTCTGAACTAGGTTCCCCTTAAAACTCAAGACAACTTGCACATCAAGTCTTTTAGTGTTGGGCATTGACAAAACAACTGGCCAGTGGAATTGATGGATCTGTTTTGTGGTGAAAGCAAACTGAGCTTACAAAAACCTTCAGAGACGAAGATAAGGTAGAGGCAGGGACCCAAGTGCTAAAAGAAGAACAAGTCAGGGTTATTTATAAACAACTACTTATCACATAGTCAGGTTAACCTGTCTCTAGTTTGCCAAAAGCAATCTAGCTCAATGCTGCTCTAAGACACAGTGTTAATTAGGCTTTTTTACTAAACTCAAAAGGGAAATAAATGAGCTTTCACTTTTTTTGACAGAAAAGTGAAAATAACTAGAGAAAAAAACAAAGTGCTCCATTCAAGGGGGAAAAATCAATCAAAATTTTGAAACACACTCTGGGATTTTTCTACCATACTAGTAGAATATACTAGTGTCCTCTAACATGGGAAGAGAATGTATATAAACATGTTAATTAGGATGAACAATACATAAATAGATTTCACTGATCATTCTGGACTTCAATTTTTGGTAATAGGGGTTGGGATGTAATAATATGGCTAACAAAGGTCAGAGTTCATTTTGAGGCCGAAACAGAAGGCAAGAATCTAAAGCAGAAAACCGTTTCTGGGAGGGTAGGGTAGGGTGGGGGAGCACCACTTTAATCCATAATGATTCAAACTCTTAAATCAAATCTTAAAGAAAAAAATATTTATAAGATCCACTGTTCTGTGATTCAAGCATAATAGCTTCACGGATGACTTTTCCTTTATCCACAGTAACATGCAGTATCCTTACTAATGTATTAACATTATGAAATTTTATAACATTTTAGATTTCTTTGAAATGAAAAGTCTATTTTACTTTTTAATTAAATCTATTTCCCAGAAAGGTCTTTAAAGGCTCCACAAAGTACCTTGCATTTTATTATTGCTGACAGTTATCTAAACCACGCTTGAATGCTCTCTTTATCCTTTAGTGAACAATTGAAAGATCATATGCTAAAAGACTTGTGCTCTCTCTTCTTCTTGCCCTGTAATTAAGGCATTTTAATACATTTCCCCATAGTTGTTAAAAGAGCACACTGTTAAGATTCATGGAATGAGACAATTTTGACTCTGGAATCCACATAAATATATACAATGTGAATGTGTCCTAATCATGGGTGTAAAAAAAAAAAATTCAACCTTCAAATCATCCATCAAATGATGACTCTATGGAAAAAGTAGGATGGAGATGGGGCTCCTCTGTTGCCTTAATATGTATGAATGATCTATGAAATTGCAAAAATAGAATACTCTATTAGGATAAACAAAAAAATGTAATATTAAGAATACCACCCTACACAGCTTTAAAGAAGTTTAAAAGGTTTGGGCTTTTTTTTTTCTGCTTTAAGCATGGAGATTTGTGTACAGTGATTTAAACAACCAAATAAATAAGACTGTACTTTAAAATCTAAAAGGATTGAAGTCTTAATTAAGATCTATAAATAACTTCCCTGATTATAGATGCAGCTATACAGAAGTCTATTTATCTTAATTTACCTTAAACTTTGGAGCTATTTTCATTTGCCTGAAGTTGAGGGACTGCAGTTGCAACTTGGCAAAGTATGTTTATAAAAATAATGAAAACAAAACTTTACGGGTGTAAGATTTATTCAACTTTTACAACTAGTTTGCTTTCTTTAGAGGGGCTCTAATAGACTGCTAAAGAATCACATATTTGAATTCTTAAACAACAGCTTTTCACTATGCTATTAATTGACATGCATTTTAAAAAAATCATAAATAGGATGTTAATGTTTTTCTTGGGTGATAAATGAGTGCCTGAATTTTCCTACTCAGAAAATATTTGTGAAATATGAAATTAATCTTCACTATCCTGTTAAAATAACCCAGGTGGTTCTGAGTTTAGCTAGTCAGATCATTTTTTAAAATGTAGATCTTTGGAGGGGCTTCAGGAACTAATTGAAATTCTATTTAGATTTTTTTTAAAAATAAGGGCAGCAACAAAGTTATTAGAAATAACCTTTTTAAGGCTAAATTTAAATTTTTATAATACATATAATAACATGATTGGTCTTTGACAATGACAGTAGTTCTGAAGAGGCTCAAAAAGACAAGACAAATGTTTTTGACTTCTTTTTCAACTGGCCCTGTAAGATTATTACCAATCAAACAGAATATTGTACAATTGGGGCTACAAACTGTAAAACCTGCCAAATTTTTTTTGAAGTTTATTTTTTTCCTATAGAAAAGGAAGAACTAATGTAGTCAATATGGAACATCTGGTGATATGATAGATTTTTTTTTTGGAAACCATTAAAAGAATCTACCTTAAATTAAAGATTAAAGAAGAGTTTTAAACCATGATGACTCACAAAACTTGTAATCTTTCTCTCAATTTTCCTCCTTTCCCTAAGTCTCCAACATGTGGTGGCACATGCATACACATATGTGAATGCATATAAACACTCATTTAAAATAAATTATTTGTAAACCATGTGAAGGAACAATGGCCTAGATCTGTGCTAATATGTTTCCACATTATTAATCTAATGTTAAAATGAGTTATTAAAATGCTCATAGCTCCAGTTTGGAAACAACTTTCATAAAAGATACCTGGGCTTCTTTTTTTTTTTAAAGGTCAGCTATTATTTTTGGAACCAAATCATTCAAGAAATACAGATGTCCATTTCTCTTAATCTTTTTTTTAGGATCATTTAACAAGAAGGACAGGTTTTCATTAAACTTAATTTTTTTGGTGCTAAATATTAAGATGAGTTACTAAAATTGCATTGCCATAAATTGGTTAACTTAAAAAAATATCATGTCACAATTTTAACTGTAGTAATATATCAAAAAATGTAAAAGGCAATAAAATGCCAATGAAAAATAGAAGTGTTAGAAAAAAGAAAGTGGTATTTTAACTGATATTCTTGGCATTTATGTTAAATAAAAATGTAAATGAATAAATAAAGACATATTAGTTTCTGCCCTTCTACAGCTTTTGCTAATAAAACTTCAAAACAGATTGGTGATGTACAGTTTTAAAATCTGAAATATGAATGACCTTAAATGGAACCATATGAAATTCACAACAGTAAAGCAATCTGAGGTAAAAATTACCAAAATTCAAATGAAGGAAATTTACAATGAAACGGATGAAGGGCAATTAAGTACCTATTTTGACAATTCTAAGTGGTCAAGTTTTTAAAGTATGACACAGGAACCCTAACCTATCTATATATGAGTGATAAATGAGGCGTTTTGTGTCATTACATTCCCATAAATCACTTTCTTTAACTGCTGACGGCTTTTATCAGATCTAACCTTTTCAAGCTTCTATTAGAGTGCTAACATTTTCAACTTTGACACATGTGCAGTTTACAAATTCTGCAGCTGATTAACTCTGGACAGAAGCTCACTGGCATCATTGTCTTTAAGTTGGGTGAGAGCCTCAGGGTCTCAAAAACTCACACTTACACGACAGTACAAAAATTCCCAGTAATATATTTGGGCATGCCTTGGATTTCAAGTTGCTAAACAATTGTTTTCTATCCTGGTCACTCAGGAAATGGTTATTAAAAAAAAAAACAACAACTGCTGGTCCTTATCATTTCTAAAAACTCAATTGAGTGATATGTATTAAAAAAAAAACCAAGCAAACAAACCCTTACCTTCTCTCTTAGAATCAATACTGTGTATTGGTTCTAAGGCAGAAGAGCAGTAAGGACTGGGCAATAGGGGTTAAGTGACTTGCCCAGGATCACACAGCTAGGAAGTATCTGAGGTCATATATGAACCCAGGACCTCCAATATTAGTGCATGGCTCTCAATCCACTGAGCCACCCAACTGCCCCCAATTGAGTGATATTTTTGCCAAAATATTAGTAATAGATGAGCAGTTTCAAAAGGTGTAAATAATAAAGACAACCAAAAAGAAGGTAGGGCATAATTTACAAGATGTTATAATAATAATGGAGGGACTTAAATAACTATTGGGTTATTGATACCTACTCATTCAAATCAATTATGTTCTTTTGAATGGCCCAGCCTTCTAAATTAAAAATCCCTTTGGTTTTGTCTGTACTTTCTCTGGGAACTGTTTTGATCAATGTAATTGGTCAATTCAGTGATGTGGAAAAAGAAAAGTTGGGCTGGTTCTCTGATAACACTTAATTTAAAAGAACCTTTTTTCTTTCTACTTTTCAACCAGTGGTACTGATTTGAAGAAGTCCACCTCTATGAGGATGGCTGACTTCAGCGGCTTGAAGAACTGCCATGTTGAAGAGTATTCCATTTGTTTTTGGCTCCAGGAGTGATGGGTAAAAGTTGTAGAGGCAGATTTCAGGTTGATAAAATGAAAAAAAAAAAAAACCAAACTTCCTGAAAATTAGAGCTTTCCAGAGTGGGAAAGTTTTCAATTAAGATGAGGTGATCAATTTTGGGCATCCTGTAGATGGAATTCCTGGCAAGGTGAGGTCAAAGATTTCCTCCAAATCTAAGACCCTGAGATTTTGTGATTCTGTGCCTTCCAATGGAGTTCCTGCCTGATACAGAAACAATCCATACTATATCATGCATAAAGAAGTTGACTTGCATGTGTTAATACAGGAATGGGCAGCAAGGTGGTACAAGTGAATATGAGTGCCAGGCTTGCAGTCATAAGACTTTTCTTCCTAAGTTCAAATCTGACCTCAGACACTTCCTAGCTGTGTGACCCTGGGCAAGTCATTTTACTTTGCCCCAGTTCTTCAAATGTAAAAATGAGCTGGAAAAGGAAATGGCAAATTGCTCCAGTATCTTTGCCAAGAAAACTGCAACTGGGGTTATGAAGAATCAGACACAATTGAAAAACAACTGAATAAATAAAGGAATGAGCTAACTGGAATCACCATTGCATAAAGGACCTCAGAGAGTTTTTTTTTAAGTTCAATCTATACCTGACCAAAAATTTCTTCTGGAATATTCTCAAACAAGCAATCATCTGTCCTGTGCCCAAGAGTCACTGACAAAGAATTAACTACTTCCTGAAGTAACCCATTTCTCTTCTGACAAGCTCTACTTTGCCAACGGCCTCTCTGAAGTGTGCTTCTCAGTATGGAGCACAATGACCCAGACATGGTCTAGTCAGCAGGAATGTACTGTATGGACCTGGGGTTTCTCTCAATACACAAGACTGCAGTCATGTGCTGCATCATCTGAGCGCTGCATCATCATTCATATTGCTGACTCAGACAGCTCTCAGTCTTTTTCATCTATATCATTCTGCATAGCCTATTGTCTAGCTGTAGCTCTACCATTTTGACCATTTGAATTTTGAATCTAAGTGCCAGCCTTCCTATTGAACGTGATTAAATATCATTTTACTAGATCTGGCTCACTAGTGTCACTTGTAAAGATATTTTTGGATCCCTGTCCCATCATCTGATGTCCCTTATAGCAAATGTATTACTGCAGATTTGATAAGCATGCCATCTAAATAATCTAATTCACTGATAAAAATGCTGAACATAAAAGGGTCAGAGACAGTGAACCTGGGTCACTCTGCTCTTGACCTTTCTCCAGGTGGATGCTGATCTCAAAATCACCACTCTTTGGACCTGGTCATTAAAACAATTCCTATTTATCCAATTAGTCCACCAGGATATTCTAAGAAAACCTCTCTACTTAGAGAAGCAGAGATCACTGTGAGCCAAGTTCATCACTGTAAGCTCTTGTACCACCACTTTAATTATCTTATAAAATGGAAACATATTTAAAAATTGTGTTATAGTCATCTTGGGTTTCAATTCAATTCAAAAAATCATTCTTTTCTTTATAGTTCCTCATCGGAGTATCTCTTTCCTTGGTAGAAAAATGTTTTACTCAAATACAGCTATACCATGCCCACAACATTCTCTCACACTACTAGTCTAGTCTTCCTGTCAAAAAGAGGAGATAAGATTAGTCTCTTGTGGTCTGATCCTGATGAACCTCAACTGGTTCACAGTGATCTCTGCTTCCTTCTCCAAATGCTGGCAAAGCATTCACATAAAATATTAGAATTCTCTAGGATCTACGTTAAGCACATTGTCCTAAAAACTGAAGAAGTTATTTTTTACCCCTTTCAGAAAAATGGCTTGACATTTGCCAGTCTCCTGTCTTCCATAATTTATCAGATTGTTGAGATGCCATCAGTACCCCTGGTATGTAGCAAATCTGGGCTAGGCTGTCTTGAATTTGCTGAGAATGGCTTGAATCTCTCTTACCTTATCCTTACTTATCTTATAAAAACTGTAATATATGTAAAAACAAATCTCATCATCATCATCATCTTGGGTTAGTTATTCATTCTCCTGTATTTCCCAATATGCATATCCTTGATAGAGAAGAGAAAAGTAAAAAAGGAAAGTTAAGCAGTTCTGCCTTCTGGACTATTATGGTTTTATTCAGTAAATGCTTCTATCTAGTCAATGATTTTCTTCTTCTCCAAGTGGCTAAAAAATCCTTTGTTATCTATAGCATTTGCTATCTTTGCATCATTAAGGAATATTTCCTATGAGTTTAAATTAAAATTAACTGAACTATTCACATTTGAATAAAATATAAAAATACTTTAATACACTACATTTAGTCAAATATTCACCAATGTTCCAAAATCTGGTTTTCTTTCTGTGGTCAGGAAAGAGGAGCAAGGCTACAATATTGTTTCATATTTCTAATTCATTGTTTAAAATGATCTTAATTATCAGAGAGCAAAAATTAAAGAAAAAAGCAACATTTGATAGGCAGAAGTTTCCTGAGATTTATTTACATACTTAGAGTATAATCATATATTTTACACTTTGTACTTATCTATTTATATGCCATACAATGTGGGAGGATATTTATGTCTAGAAACACACACATATAGTCACAAAATGTTTTTGTGTACATGAGCTTATGTGAATGTGTGTCACAAACGAGTGAGAACAAAACCTCCAAGAACACATTCATTTAGCTATAATTAACAGACACTAAAACACAGCTCAAGTTTAAAGAAGCACAATCTTTAATAATATTAGCCAGACTGAAAAAGAATCTGGATGTTGGTTCTCTGACTACTAGAAGGCTGGTACTTCAGATAGTATTAGTTTTGATAAGCACTAACTAGACATCAGACCTAAACAGTAAAAACCCGAAGAGACAAGTAGAAGGCAAGAAAATAGAAATGTTTGCAAAGACCCTCCTGCAGCAGATTGCCTCGTGTTGACAAATGACGAATTGTGAAAAAACAGTTAATGAAGGACAACTTTTTCTAGTGCCATAACCAACAGTCCTGCAATGTCACCATCCAGGCATTATCCATGACAAATTAAAAACTTCTTTATTTCACTAATAATGTCACTCATCACTGAAGCTGTGCAGTTATACTTTGACAATTCAGATGTAAATCCTGGGTTGCCTATGTGTATTCATGACAAAGGCATATTTATCATTTAAAACAAAAGGACATGACTTCTTGGTGCTCATATCAAAGACCAGTGATGGATGAGGCCATGCTAATCAAAAGAGAGAACAGAAAGAACACAGATGTTTGCTACTTTGATTAAGAAAAGACCATCCCTCCTCAAAAAAAAAAAATCCCCAATATGGTCATCTTATTTTAAAAAATGTTTAATTTTAGCAGGTATTTTAGAAGCTGATATATTCTCAGGTATAAACAATACTAATATTAAAGTTCAAATTATATAATGCCAAAGGCATTAGGTCTCAAGGAAGAACTCATTTCTCAATTATAATTCAGTGGAATTCCTACAACTGGTAAGGTCCTCCCAATCCTTATTTCTGATCCAGAGTTGGGGGGTAGGGGGGAAGGAGAAAGCAAACAAATGAACTAAAGATTAAAACAATATAGAAGTAAATAAAAGTTAGAAAATTCACTGAACTAATTGATTTTTAACACTGCTACAGGGCCCTTTTTTTTTGCACTTGTATGTTGAACAAGACCTTTAGGAACTATAAAGCCACCAGGCCCTAAGAAATGCTTATTTTTATTATGCCTTGATCTAGACTATCTGTATAATTTGCATTTTACTCCTAGTTCTTACACTGAAAAGCAAAAACAGTTGCTGCACTTATTTTAAGGTTTTGTTTTTTGTTTTTTCAAAAGAAAGCAATTAATTCTAGTGATCTCAGCATGCATGCACAGCTTTCTGATGAGAGACTTACAATAAATGTGGTATGGGGGGGGAGGGCGGGAAAGGTATTTAGAGTGCTAAGGCTATTGATAGCAACTTCTTCCCATCCCACTGATGAAGAGCTATCATCAGGATTTGCTAATAGAAATCCAATTTACAAGGTAGGACCTAAACTGCTAATTTGAGTGCCTTTCAAGATGCTCAGCACTGGTAACACTTCAAACTGAAAACAAATACACACTTTTATTGGGATAGGGCTATTTTCTTGTTTGTTACAACTGGGAAGCCCTGACAGTGAGGTCACCTTGAAGGGAGTAAGGCAGAGATGTCAAGGGGGAAAAAAAACCAAAACAAAAAAAAAAAATAAACAACTTTTGTTTTGATCTGTTTTCCTTACTATCTTTCCATTTGGGGTGACAGCTAGTTGGTGTCAAGGAGATTTAAAAACTCAGCTTGTTAGAATATCACTAAAGAAACATACAAACTGGTAGAAAGAAATAAAGGTTTAAGCCTTCTTGAACTAAAAAAAAAATTCAGGTAATATTATTTAAATAAATGAACTGCCACAAACAATTTTTTAAAAATCCCAATACCATCTCTGTTTCAAAATAAGAAAGAAATCTTTTAAAACATATTGGCTGATAATCCACATGGTTACAATTAATACTTAATCACAAGATTTCTGAGTTTATTAGATTTCCCAATGCAATCTTGAGCTGTACTTAAATTCTGTACTTAACTATCCAAAGTCATCGCCTTACTAACTTTATCATAAAGTTATTTTTTGGTAATCTTTTGTTTTGTTGGTTTGATTTATAAACTGGCTTCAGAGTTGAAGAATTAACAATTGAATATTCTGGAGAGTTTCCCACTCAATATATTAAGAAATGTTTATGGAAAAACAAAAATGCTTCACCTTTTGGCCCTTTTATGAAAAATTTACTGGATGCCTAATATATTTAATATTCAGTAGCATGTGAGAATAATTTTTATGCAATTCTGATAGTTAGAAAGATAGATAACTCAATTATTAGATCATCTATCAAAATATTCAGATGTATAAGAGGCTACTAAAGAGATTGATGACTGAGAAAGTCCACTGATTCTCTAGCCATCATATTCACGCATTTGGCTAGACAACATTTTTCGCTGCCTTCACAAGCAAGCTTCATTACCCATCACTCCACTGAAAAGAGTTTATTATGAGGCTGCCATCTTGGCAAGACTATTATTTAGATGATAAATGCTGGGGAAAAAAGTGTGTCTAGATTTTTTTTTAAAGAAAAAAAAAAGATGAGCTTTTTTGACACATAAAACAAACAGCATCTAAATTTCTAATTAACTTAAATTTGGCAGATACAAATATAGGTCAGTTAATGCTATGATATTATTTTCCATCTGATTTTTGCCCTTAATTTGTAAAATGTAAATTAACTAATTAGAAGGAAAACTGCATTATTGGTGACAAAATGCTTCAGCTGGGTCCTTGCTTCCTTGACATTTATGATCAACTCTAACAAATTATTACTAACTGATAGAAAATTACATCCCCTTTCTCCAATAATGTAAGAAGTTTTACTGAAAATTGAGACAAGATTTTGGAATCTAGTGAAACAACAAGACCTTATACATGTTGTATTCTGGATGCGAGTAAATAGCTGTAATGCTAGGTCCACCATGGACTCGCTGTGGTATAAATGGCTGAGGAAAGAAAATTGTAGATGCTAAACACAGTAAAGGGATTTTGACATTTTATATTTTCTATAGTGTAAAAAAAAAGGACTCACATTTAGCTGCATAATAGTTTATGTACTAATATTTTAGAACTTCAAGGTTGGTTTTTTTTTCCTTCCTTGCTGTCATTTCAAATGGATTTACTATGAATTTGAAGGGGGCAAGTGGCGGATGGTGAGAAAAGAGGATTTTACTGCCTGAGTTTTGGCACAAAAATCTGTCACTGTTAGGTAAGATTATATGATGTAATAGTTAAGTGGAAAGAGGTTTTTAACTTCCTATATAAAGATTCTACAATGCAAAGTACATTCAAACTGTCAGATGTAAATGTCAATTAAAAATTACAAGAAATGCTGAAAGGTAAGGTCTATTGGGGTTGCTCTGTTTTGACAAAGTGGAGTATCTGTGACCAGGCCTTTGGCAAGGCATAGCAGGATCCTTGCTGTCAGTTCCTATAGTACACAAACTTAGTCGTCTAATCTGAATGAGAAATACCAGGAAAATAGGAGCTGAAGCCTTGCGGGAATGTAGATTGGAGCTGAAAGCCCTCTGTCTGGAATATGAGATAGGCTTTGGTGACGTGATGAAGTTTGAAAGAGAAGGAAAAAAAAGAGAAAGAAATAATTCAGATGCAAAAGAATATCCTGGGTGCCACTGGAAAGTTGATAAAATATTCTAACATTAATGAAAAGGGCCTTTGTAAATTAAGTTCTAAGTTCAGACACATCACCAAAGTACATAGATAACTTAAATTACAAAGCTTTTGTACAAGATAAGTTATCAAGCTGAAATAACACAATTTAAATGTTAGTAAGTTAGTAGTTAGGTAATACAGTACAGTCCATTCTGATACCCCCAACCCTCTTAACTTTCACACTATCAAATATATAATCTAAATCATACTCTAAGAAAATTATTATAATTATTTTTATTTCCCTGCCTAGAACTGCAGTGGGAAAAAGCTTTCCTAACAGCTTCTCTAGAAGAATATTACATAGGGGATGGAGAATTTTTAAGAAATGGTTTTTACATATTTTAAAATATTAACAATAAAAATTGAGGATGTCTACCTATTCACATATACACACAGTGAGATGGGGTAATTTAGGCAAAGTGAAACTTGGGAGTCAAAATACGTTTGCCTTATATATTGACCATTTCAAGTAAAAGTAGCCTTTTTTAATACTCCATTTTACAACAGGGAAATACAATAGCAGGGAGCAATATTATATTGCACATGACACAAAATTCTCTGTGTTCAGATTCTGCCTTAGCTATGTGACCCCAGGAAATGTCACTTACCCTCTCTGTCCTCAGCTTTCTCAACTATAAATTGAGGGGGTTGGATTTGAAAGCTTCTAAAGATCTCTTCTAGCTCTGAATTTGTAATCTAATGATCCCTCATGCCTGAGATGCTAACACCTCAACCTCTCTAAACACCAATTATTTATCTCCCTACTTTTAAGAGCTGTGTGGAATCATAGTTAGATATATAGATTTTGTTGTCTTTCATAGATCCCAGCCACTTAAAATCAGTGAGAAATTTGTTTTTCTCATGAAAATAGATTAAACACTGGGCATTTTAAAAGGTTCCCAGATCCTTTAATTTTTCTCTCCCAAATATTAATTTCATGAAGTTAAATTGGTGAGATGTGAATAAAAATTGTTGAATTTGTGCTTCCATAAGGTTTTGGCATGGCTAAAACAAAAAATAAAAGGGAGAAAAAAGTTTGTAAAGATCAGTTTCAAAAGCCCCTCATTTATCCCATCTGGAAGGGTGACATTCTCTTTGTGTTTGAGGTGTGTAGTTTTCTATGAGGAAGGAGAAGGAAAGAAGAATTCAATGAGCATCAGATAGTTTTACCAGCCTCAAGTCCCTCAGTGTTGCATTAAGGTCAAAACCTTTCAGCATTGTTCTTATGTGTCAAAATATGTCAACAAACCATCATACTGTAGGAAGAAGAATGACCTTTCATTTCTTTATATTTGGGCTGCCAATGAAGTCTTGGAAGCAGGGTATGCATGAACAGTTCTCCTAGCTGCTTGACAAATGCAACTCCCAAGGTTTTCTCTATATGTACTTGTTAAAGTGCTGGTTTCCTACCCATTGGTACAACTTTCTAAACCCTTTATAACTCATGAAGAAAACCAGTATTGCTGTGTGCATAAAGGTTTCCTATAGGCTCACAAAATAATTCAATCTAACCTAACCAAACATCATAGGCAGTATACTGTTGGAAGAAGAGTGTTTTTCTAAAAATAATGTTTACAGAAGTTGGTGAAATGGGAGTTATAAGGTTGTGATTGTGAGATTCGAATCTCTGAGATCATAATTCTTTTTCCATTCTCCTGTTCTCAGTTTTGGTACATTAATAATAATATCACTTATTTTCATTGTTGTCTTTTATACATAAATAGAAGATAAGAACCTAACTTGTATCACTGGCACTCTGAAAAGTTACCTTCCCAGGCAAGTGACAGATATAAAGTAGGAACCCCTGTATCCATGGGAGATAGGTTCCAAAACCTATTGTGAATGACTAAAAACATGGATATAAGTGAACACCTGCCCTGAAGACACCACTCACCCTTGAAAAAACCTCTAAAAAATGTGGAAATAGAAGCAGAGGAGATCACCTCCTGGGTAGAATGTGGCAGCAGACACTTGGGGTTGACTGTAGATTAATGAAATTGCAGAAAGTGAAACCCTCCGATAAGGGGGCGCCACTGTATACTGATCCAATTACTGGCTGCTCCAGAGCATTTTCTAGATGCTTGGCTGACACTGAGGCAAAATCATTGGCTATGGAATAGTTCTGAAGGAATAATTTCAAAGGGATGTAAACATCCTTCAATTCTTTTGCAGGGTATATTAATAATGGATTGCAGATTAAGAATGAACCAGATATAGGTTCAAATTTGGCCTCAGTCACTTCCTAGCTGTGTGACCAAAGGCAAGTCACTTAACCCTACTTGCCTTGCCTTTACCACTCTTCTGCCTTGGGACCAATACCTAGTACTGATTCTAATATGAAAGGTAAGGGTTTTAAAAAATAATGAACCAGATAAGGGTCCACAATTTGTGGTCAGTTCAGTTTTTTATTTGTTTCTTAAGAATTTTATTTGCTTATTTTTATTTTGAAACTGAAAATTCCAAATATAATAAATATTTCCACACATAAATTAGAACTGAAAAAGAGAATTACACTTGAAATCATCAATCTCCATTGTATATAGCTTGCTTTTCTTTTGAAACATAAAATAAATTTGATATGTGACTTTCAAAGCCATCCTACTTGTCTGTGATTATTTCTGACTGATGAAGTTATTGGATATAGTTCATTTGATATAGCTCTACCATGTTTTTTTAAGTTCTAATAACAAAGAAATGTACAACATCAAGGTAGATCCAAAATCAGAATACAAAGTCCAAACAGGGAGCACCAGGATTGGGGATGGTGGAGAGGAGAATGGGGCCCTAGTCAGCAAAGCTGTAGGGCAAAGACAGCATTTTAAAACTCAGCCTTCTAGAGGTTCATAGGTTCATGATTCAACTTACAAGAATGGAGAAGGGCAGGAGGAAAGAAGATTTAGAAGTTGGTATGATTTCCCTTCCTAAAAGAGTGAAGAGAAGTCACCATTTGGAATAGTCTCCTTTTTGTAGGACTAAACCATTTCCCCCTCACCAGGCAGTAAGTATGAGTAAAGATGGAAGCCAGGAGAAAGCAGCTCTGATTTTCAAGGGACAATGGGAAGACAGTGTTTTCATAAGTTCATTAAAATTCTGCTTAATGACATGAGAGTCGCAAGCCAGTGGCATTCAGCTCTAACTTCAGTAGGTCAGGAAGTGATTTAGCAAAAGGAAGACTAAATAAGGGAAGCTGAAAGTAAGCAATAGCCACAGTCTGCTCATGACTTTAGCTATAAACTTAACTCTTACATTCTCAGAGATTCAAGGATACCTCGTGCTCATGTTAGCCAACGGCCAGTGCTTCAAGGACTCTTCTTTCTCTGTTCTTATCCCCCTCTCACCCTCTCTCCTTTTAGCCATTTTATCCCTATTCCCTCCTCCACCACTGAGGAAAAAAAAAATACAAAAAAAAAAAATGTAACAAATCTGCAGAGTCGAGCAAAACATGTTCATGCCTTGGCCATATATCAGCTCAGTTTGCCATTGCTGGTTTGCCTAATAAATCTTCAGATCCAGTAGCACCAGATTCACTACTGTTAACTTTAAGGTCAGCTGGGTCTTTGTGATCATAGAGGACAGCACACAAAGCTAAAATATCAGCTCAGTGAAGTCTATGTTGCTGTGCGTTTTGTCTGTGTGTATTGATGGGTGACCTGAATGGATGAAAAGCCACTGAGTTTATTTCTATGATATTAATGACCAATACAGATTTCCTCACAATCAGTTCTGTGAAAGCCACTTTTATTGATTGGGAAGAGAGCTGAAATGAGGGGTTTGAACCTATCTTGCTCTGGTTTTCCTGCCATGTCAGCTTATATAATTTGGTAAAGCTTTTACATTCTAAAGAGACAAACAAAAACTAACCAAAATCTCCCTTACCAATGTTCCACCTATGAGACACCGAAGTACAAGGGTTTAAAAAAAAATTAAAAAAAAAAAAAAAACTAACCAAAATCCACTTTTCTACCTATACTAAAACTGCTTCAAACTGACTTTGTGATAATTTGTAAAGAGATATAAATGACTGATACAAAATAATACAGAAGTACTTTAGAAATACAAAAAAGGTGTTGGGAGTTCAGAGTGTCTTCAATTCCTTGCCTTGGTAGGTTTCTGCTTAGCTATGCTCTGACAGTTCCTAGCTGTGAGATTCTGGAGGTCACTTAAACCATCTGCCTCATTTTCCTCAACTGTAAAATGGGGATAATCACACCTAATTCCCAGGGGTGTTGTGAGGATTAAATAAGATAATAACTGCAAAGAATTTACCACAGTGCCCATTACATGGAAGTACTATATAAATGTAAGTTATTATGATTATTATTATTTTGCTAAATTTGTTTTCATGGTGTTTGATGATATTTATCAGAATATATATATGAAATAAGAACTGTGGGGGCAATTAGATGGCTCAGATAGAGTGCCAAGCCTGGAGTCAGGAGGACTCAGGTTCAAATTTGGCCTTAACTACTTTCTAGCTATGTGACCCTGTGCCAGTCACTTAGCCCTGTTTGCCTATCCTTTGCCCTTTTGTTTTAAAGTTGTTACTTAGATAGAAAGTAAGAGCTAAAAATTTTTTTCAAATATGCTTTTATGAAAGTTAGAATGAACTTGACCCCTGCACGAAAGAAATATTGTTTCTACTTCTCATTTGCTTCTGACAACAACCCTGGAGGTAGGTTTTATTATTATCCCCACTTTATTGATGAAGAAAATTGAGGTAAGCAGAAGTAAGTGTCTGAGGCTGGATTTGAACTCAGGAAGATGAATCTACCTGAATCCAGGCTCTGCATTCTAGCCACTGAGCCTCCTAACGACCTAGCTAGGTCCTTAAAAAATATTTGTTGTTGATGAAGAATACAAAGACTCTAAATTTCAATTTCTTAGCCTACATATCTTTATACTGTGCTGATTAAAAGTAATTTTTATATAATCATTAAAGAACACAATATAAAGCGACATGTACAACTGGGTTCAAATCCAACCTCAGACCCATACTGGCTGTGTGATCTTGGATAAAATACTTAACCTATCAGTTCTCTAGGAAATATATTTAGTCTATTAATGCAAGGAAGGTAGTTGACCTGTTTTGGTAGAAGTTTTCTCAATCGGAGGTCCCTGTATCCGTGGAATCACAGGCCCTTTCTCTGTCTTTATATCTTTTTAATTTAAAGAGAGTCAACTGTATTCCCACTTGGGATTTTTTTAAAAAATCTTAATTCAGAATATTGTAACACAAATATCTATAAAAGAATAGAATTTTATTTCAGAAACCCAAGCTTTCCATATCCAAAATTTAGTTTCAATAATAACTTTTCACTATAAAATCAGCTGAACAATATAATTTTGCAATAATGTCATCACATTATCATCAAACCCTGCTAAGTAGTTATGTTCCTTGCCCAAGAGGCTTCAGCTCAGTTCAATTCAATTCAACAAACATTTATTAAACTATTATTCTGTGAAAAAACATAAATCTAAGTCTCAGACGATATAGAAAGTTTAAATAACACACAGTTCTTGCCCTCATTTAACTGATAGCCTATTAGGGAAACATACACATATAGGCACATACACAGAGAAGTAGGATATACAATAATATAAAAGTACATTAAGAGAAATACAAAACTAAGGGCTTTTTTTAAGGTCTAAGCAGGGAGGGTCATTACTGACTGTGGGTACTTACTACTCTTTGCCTCAATAGGTTTGGTTCTGCTCAACTAAGCAGTGCTCCAATGAAATTAAATCTCTCTTAATATCATTTTGCTTAAAGTTATGTCTTCATGGAATCAATTAATGACTTTAGGTAGATTAAATCTGTCTATTAAGAATAAGTATGATTCTATGTATTTTCAAATCTGATGGTGCACAAGTTTGTTATTTCTGGTACGTATAGCACCCATATTCCTGGAAAATCCTACAGTTGAATATTATCATCATTACAAACATTTCTATATATGTGCATGTAAGCGCATATCAAGTACTTGATGGTTCTGCTACACTTCGCATCTACTGTCTCATTTGATCATCAGAAATCTCTTGTCACTGAAGATTCCAAATATTCCTACACCTATTTAAGAAACTAACTCTGAGAGAGGTTAAATCAGTTCCTCAGTATATTATAGCTAGTAAGTGACAGAGCTTGAAATAAAAGCAGAGCTTCTGACCTCCTTTTCTAGTCTTATCTAAGGCTGAAAGAATCTTCCAGACACCAAGTAGTTCTATAACTAGCTAAATCACACAAGATCGGGTTGTTTTCTAGTGTATTTTCAAAGAACTTCAGGGCTTGGGAATACATGACATTTCTGAGGACCTTATTTGAAGAACTGGATCTTCCTTAAGTCCAAATCTCTTAAGTTAAGCTAATTTCTCCTTATTCTTAGGATTCTGTGGGAGAAGCAGACTGAATTTGTTATGGGTTAACCTGCAAACCAAGGTCATTTGAAAGAGAAGACATCTCTCATATAAGTATAACTATTCATTTCATCATCATTTTTATTGTACCACGATCTTAACATAACTTTCTCCATATTCATGTTTCTGGTGAAAAGATCACTCTGAAAAATGTGCTAAGACATTTCTATCCACTGCTTTATTTCTAAACACAGGAGATTTGAAAACAATGAACAATAATAGAACATATGAATTCATTGCATAGGAAAACACTTGCTATTTATATACAAAATGCAGAAGAAACAGTACTTATTTATTGTGTAACATCATTACTATAATAAGATTTTAATCACGAAAAACACTTTTCTTGTCTTCATCAAATATTATAAGGTTACTAGGGCTAATCATGGTGTCAAGTATTCTTTGGGACAATGGAGCCTATCCTGTAACTACCTCCATTGCAAGTGATGGAAAAGCAAATTGTTGTATTTTACCACTGCAGAACCTTTCTCTAGTGTCTTTGTTAATTATTAGTCAATCTGTCTTCTGTTGATGCTGATGACTACTTGTTAGTATATAGCAGCGAAGCCTACTAAGACTGCCGTAATTGAAGGTTTGCAAGAGCTTCCATTGCTCAGTCTTCACAATCCAACTTGAGGCACATGTGATCAGTGTGGAAACAGTGGCCCCAATTTTAACAAGGCTGAAATAACTGGCAATCTGTGATTGGCCTTAATTGTAGGATTCCTGGGAGTATCAGGACTCAGAAGAAACTTTGGATATTATCTGAAAATCCATCCTTTAATAGGCTGTGGGAGAGTTGCCTTCTGAATACTTCTGCCAGGTCACCACAGACATGTAAAAGCAGTCTAGCCTGGCTGGGTTAATAACAGATCTTTAAAAATACTTAAGAGGTAAGAAATGAATTCGAATCAATTCTTGTGGCAGAAGGTATTAGCTTTGCATTGCCTCTAGGAGAGCAGACTTGCTGGAGCCAATGGTTCAAAAACCTGGCTAAATTAGCCAGTCCATCTTTCCAAGGGTATATAAATTTGCTATGGGCTACATTTCCTGGTGTACATCTCCTCCCAAATCTGAAACCCAGCGAATAGAATTCCCTTTGAAGTCCTATCTGCTTATTTCCTGTGCCTACTAATGATACTATAGTGTATTCTCTGTTTAAGGACATTCTAGACAACATTATAGGGCTAAATTCCAGAGATCTGGCTGAAATCTTTGGGAAACTTAGCGATAACATGAAGACAATGAAATATTAATCATCTAGAAACCAAGCTATTTCTTTCTTTTAAATGCATTTTGTCAATATGATAGCTAATCAAATTCTCTTTTTTTAAGTTCCTCATATAAATACAGTTGAATCCCATTTCATGAAAGAGAAACACACCTGAAAAGTTGATTGTAAAATACTTTCTGAAAAAAACAAATCACATTACCTTGCAATTCAGAGTTTTACTCTCAGAAAAAAAGTTTGGCTTTATCTAAAAAATATGACTTGCTGCCATGGAATCTTCTTATGAGAAAGATATTGAGAGAAATAGTCTTAGTGCTGCACTGCTCATGGTTCCCCACTTGGTTCAATGGATTACTCAAGAGTTGAGGGTCTAAACAAATAGTTCTTTTACTAACAACACATTCCAGTATACCCATGTAGTGGATCCCAGGTGAGTTAAAAGCAACTCGAGAAGATAAAAGCTACTGGCAAGGAGTTGGCAAAAGGGGCTCCCTAGGGTCTTTGGAATTCCCAGACTCTCAGAGGTAACTTTATATCCACCTTGCCCCCAAAGACCCAAATCTAGGTTCCAGATCACCTTGAGGCAAAGTTTACCCCAATTATCCCATCTTTACCACAACTTTCTTGTTTGTAACAGTAATGATTGTTGTGGTGGGAGAATGGGTGTAACCTCATGCCTACTCAATTTTACCAAAATCCTGGCTCCCAATAAGTGTCCCCATTTTCCAGATGGGGAAACCAGGGCACTGAGATTAAATAATTCCTCTGGAGCCACAGAGCCTGTGAGTATAGGGTCTAGTATTCAAATACAAACTATATGACTCAGATTGGAGGTTTTTGGTTCCCCCCCCCTTTTATATCAACCCACTTAATTAGGACCTTGCTCTTTCATATGAGAAAGTTGGTTCTTGAGAGCCAATGGGATTATTTTAAGGGGGAAAAAAGATTCTTTTCTTAGGAATAATGGGAAGATGGAAGGAGGAGCTGAAATCCTTAATAATTTAATGATCTCTTGAGATGATTTTAAGCTTTTTTGGAAAGATAAGCAGATTATTCTATATTAAAATGCTTAAACGAATCAATGATTTCATTAATTCAGAATTATCAATCCATGCTTGTTCATTTTGTGCATCTCTCATTCATATTCTTCCAAAAGTTCGCCACAGAAAGTAACCCAAACTAAAGAGAAAGAATGCTATCCACATCCAGAGAAAGAACTGTGGGAAAACACAGGAAAAAACCAACTGCTTGATCACATGAGTTGATGGGGATATGATTGGGGATGTAGACTTTAAACAATCACCCTAGTGCAAATATCAGTAATATGGAAATGGGTCTTGATTAACGACACATGTAAAACCCAGTAGAATTGTGCATTGACTATGGGAGGAGGGGTGGGAGAAAGGGAGAGAAAGATCATGAATCATGTAACCATGGAAAAATTTTATTAATTAATCAATTAAATTTAAAAAAAGAAAGTAACCCAATATGCAGGAAGCCTACTTTCTCCCAATATCACCACTCCTTCCTCCAAATGGTACCAGTGGAGCACCAGCTGTCCATCTGTGATTCTTTCACTCTTGCGACTTGTTCCACTCATCTCCTCTTCCTGTCATACAATTCCTTGATGACATCTCTTATTCCTGTTCTTTGGAATCTAATGATTGATTTGATGTTACAGTCTTTTTCACACCATAGTGTACTTCTTCAATGCCCTCTGGTGATGCTCATCTTTAATTTTTGAAAGTGGTGGCCTTCTGTGTTTTGCTCTCATAGAGCAATACCGGCAAAATGGTAGTCTTAAAGAAAGGGACTTTACTTCCATGGGAAACTTAGGGTCAAGAAAAATGCTGCATAAAACCCTGAAAGTAATGCAGCCTGCTCTTGTCCCATTCAACTCTAGGCTCTGGTGATTATTCGTCTGTACAGATCTGTCCCAGATTAATATAATATTGATTATAGGATGTTGATCCAAATGCATGTCGAAATCTGTACAAGTTAGTCAAAAGGTATTTATTGAGCACTTATTATGTGCCCAGTCACTTGATCATCTTGTGTGTATAGAAAGTCCAAATTCCTAAGTGATTACAGATCTTTTTCTAAGAGGGTCATGCTGTGTGGATGGGAAGGCCAAATACCTTTATTTGGTTATAGATCTCTTCCAAGAGGCTTTGTAATGTCTTAAGACTTGATGTAATCTGGCAAAGCAGAACCTTCCTCTCCTTTCTGAAGGCTGATCCCTTTGCCTATGCCCTTAATGCTACCAGTCCATTTTTAGTCCAGGACATTACTTCTTCAATCATCCCTGCCTCCCTTTCATCTTAAAACCTCTCCCACTGGCTCTTTCTGAGCTTTGTGTTCAAGTTTCCCAATTTCCAAAAAAACAACTATACCAAAAAACCTCCACCCATCCAGCCAGTACCCCATCTCTTTCTCACGGCCAAATCTCTTGAATATTCTTCTGATTTTCAATAGTTATAAATCGAATTTACATAGCACTTGAAAGTTTACAACTGCCTTGACCTATATTGTCTTACTAGAGCCTAACATCTTATGAGGAAATGATGGCAGGCATGATGACCTTTAAAGATGGAGAAATGTGTGACTGGGGCTTAAGGGACTTGCCCATTATCATACAGCTGCTCCTGGACCTTCATAATCTCACAGCTTCATCATCATCTGCAATCTGGTTTCTATCCAACCCCTCTGAAGAAGTGCAGAAGACACCAGTGATTCCCTAGAGTACAGTGGCCTTCATGGTGCACCCTTGTACTTCTATGAAGTATTTGATACAACCGATCATCCTTTCTGTCTTTCTCTGTGTCCTCCCACATTCCAAAATGCCATGCTTTTGTTTTAAATAAAAATTAATCTTGGAGGCTTAAAAAAAAAAAAAGACTTGATGTAATCATTACAATGTCATCCACAAGCAAGGCAATAAGGAGGACCTCACCATGCATGGAGAATTCCTCTTCAATCAGGACTCTTCATTAGATCTCATCTATCACAATGGTGAATACCTTTGGTTCCACATTCATTGTCTTATTTTTTGCCTTGCCTTATGTTTATTTTCAGAGGGTCATTGAAAAAAGTTGTTTCTTCTTCCAAGGAATCCTGAATGATCTTAATGTATGAACAGGAGACACTTTGCTATCAAAGAGCTTGTAAAGAAGTGTTTGGTTCTTCTGAGTCAAATGTTTATCCAAAAAATAAGCAAAGTCAGACAGGATATTTTTCATAACTTCCAATTAATCATGATGTGATAAAGATGTGGTCCAATGTTGAGTATTGCTTGTAGAAGCCTGCTTGTTCCTAATAATATTCTCATCAAGAATTCCTTTAATACACATACAGATGATTCTCATGTCATTTTTATATAGGTGGAAGAGTAATCACATAGGTTTCTAGCTACTGATAGGATTTTTTAGAAAAACTCTCATCTTTTGTCTTAGAATTGATTCTAAGTATTGGTTCCTGGGCAGAAGAGTGGTAAGGGCTAGGTAACTGGGATTACATGACTTGCCTAAGATCACACAGCTGGGAATGTCTGAGGCCAGATTTGAACTCAGGCCTTTCTGACTAATGCTCTATTCACTGACCACCTATCTACGTTCCTTCTGCCTTGTGAGACAGATTTGCTCATAACTATCCATCATCCTTCAATGTAAGACTTTAAAAGCTGAGTTTAATTTCTAATTCATGACATGGTTGCTTTTGGCAGCCAACTTGCTCCATTTGCAAATAAGATGTTTGCTGGCCAGGATGGCTTCTGTGCTCTTTTGGAGCTGGGTAAATGTTTAGATGAAATTATTAGAGTTGCTGTACATATCATTTCTCTTATCTGTACATTCTACCTCATTTCTCATTCCCATTCTCCCCTGTTTTTGTCCTCTCTAAGGGTTCTGAAGAACTTGGCATACATTAGGAACTTGATACATTTTTTTGCTGAAGAATCAATTGAATTATCTTTCACTGACCCAAAAGAAAGTAAGCTCCCTGAAGGCAGAGATTGCCTTGCTTTTTCCTTTGTATACTCAGCACTGAACACAATGCTTGGCACATATTACATACTTAGTAAATGGTTGTTAATTGACTGATTGAGGCCATGATTATCTGAGATACTGGGTCCTAAGGAAGAAATATAAAAATTATTTTTGCCTTGAAGGATGGAATAGAAATAGAAAGGACTTCTGGTCCTATTTGAGGTAGAGAATTAAAATGATAATCTTAAATTCCCAAGAGAAGATCCTAGTCTAGGTGTCTTGAATAGCTATATTGAAGAAATAAAGGCTCTCTAGTCAAGTGAGGTCTTCTATATGTTAGGTTAAAGGATGACAAAAACTCTGCACTATGAGGAAAGAATTATTTCCATTTGGTTTGCCTGGCAGAGTGGAACTGAGCCAGGCTTACAGAGGTGGAAAAAGGTCAAATTCTCCCTTCTCTCATTTTTCTCTCTTCTAGACAGGAATTTTCTAGAAGCCTATGATTAATACACCAGAAAAAGAAAATGAGAAAGTATATTTCTGGGCAGTAGTAACTGTTGGAGAGCCAGGATCTGTGTTCTCTCTTCTCCTATTATATCACAAATGATGAGCATTTGGGAGGATAAAAAGGTGAGAACTCCAAGATGGCTCAAGACTTACATCCCATTTTTACCTCATCCCTCTCTTCAACTACTCCGAGATTTGACACTTTCCCATCTTTGGGGAAATCATGGTGATTACTATGTAAGTGGAGGGAATGGAAAGACATGAAGAGTAGTCAGTTCCAATGGTAAGTAACACAATCTGCCTAATGTTTCATTACCTTCAAAATATCTTGTCGCTTGCAATTTTAAATCAAATCACAATAGGCATTTTCCATCAAGGTGACTAACTGTTCAATGTTTACTTTTCAACTCAGACTTTCATCTGTAATTACTAGACTGTTTTTAGTCATCAAATATTCATGTGGAGATTAATTTCTTTGTGAATATAATTCTAGACTGTCTTTCTACAGTCTGTTTCTGTCAAGACTGCTTTCTCCCTGGCGAAGTAGTGTGTTTGCAGAGAACACAGAACCAAGCTGATCAGTCCACAAACATTTATTTATGGACTTATTATAGATAGGCTCTGTGCTAAGTGCTGGGGATACAAAGAAAGACAAAAAAAAAAAAATAACAAACTGAAAACCAAAACCAAACATCTCTCTCCTCAAGGAGCTCATAATCTGATAGGGGACACACAAATACATTTCTATAGAAGATATATACAAATTAGACGAAGGAACTGGGAAAGTCCTTCTGAAGAAGGTGGGAAATGAACTGATTCTGAGGAAAATCAGGGAAATCAGGAAAAGGAAATAAGGTGAGGAAGGAAGAACATCCTAGGGAGCCAATGAAAAGTATGCAAGATCAAGAAATGGAAATAAAGCAAGCAGGCTTCATGGAGGACCATGTAATCCATGGAGGAGATTTAAAGTGAAAGAAGATTTGAAAGTATGATAGAGTTAGGTCACAAGATTTTAAATACAAAACAGAAGACTATTTGATTCTGAAAGTAATAGGGAGTTAATAACAGTCTATCAAAACATAATTTGAACAGAAAAGGTAACAGGTTTTAAAGTATCTTAAAATCCCCAACAATTTTGTATTATTTACGACATGGCAGTGTTCCTTTTTGTCAATGTGCATAAATAATCATAAGACAGTGATAGAGCTTCAAGAGATCTTGGAGGTTATCTAGTCCAACCTTTTCATTTTTATAGATGAGAAAACTGAATTAAGCAAGTCATTACTAGGTCACTCAGGTAATAAAGGGTAGGGCCAAGATTTGACCCCTCTGACTTCCATTAAATCACACGACCTAGGTTATTTTGTTGATACTTCTGCTACAAAGGGCTAAATGTTATTTTTCTCCAAAATCTACATATGCCACATTAATCAGGATGGAAGGTTTTATTATTGTTGTTATTGTTTTAAAATATATTTAAAATGTAAAAGAGAAAAGTATTTCCAAATGAACAATAAACTGAGTCTGTCGAACTTCAGTAACATGAATTTCTTATTGTTTTTTTCTCAACACTTTCAAAATTATTCTTATTTACACTTCCCCAGCCCATCAGAAAATTGTTTCTAATGTCACATTAAATCCCCCAAGTTGCTAGTTTGAACAGTATCTGAAGAAAACTCTGAAAATGCTGAAGCAGCACTGATTTCTAAAACATTTTGCACTTTCCTACTCCATCCCCTTAAAGTAAAGCTTGGATGCCACGCACAATTACACAAGAAAATCAAGAAAGCCATTACATCCAGCTTTTTGTCACGATCATTGTTACCATGGCAAAAAGTGGGCTCAGTTCAGCACAGCTGCAAGAGAGGGAGAGGTCTGCTGGCCTTTTGTAGAGATAAGTCACAAATACTATGCCAAATTCTGTCATCTAAGTTCCATTTTCTCAGGGCATTACGGTTGCCCACAGACAATCTGATCTCATCCTTTTAAATATCTTTACCTTCTTTCTTTCCTCCAAATTAATACTTTACTCATTCACACTTGGCTAGGGATTTAAGAGCATGATGAACCTCAGAAGATTACTGCTTGGTGTCCCTTCTCTTATCCCCAAAATTCATGTGTAGAATGAGAACAAGGGTGACCAACAGAAAATAAAAACAACAGAGGAATCACTAATAGCATGCTCATGCTAACCAAAGGAATCTTCTTGAGATTTCAGCACCATTAATAGAGTTAGAGGGGATTTTGTTTTCTATTGTAAGCTTCCTTCACTGAAAGAATAGGTGAAAGGCCTTTCTTTTGGTTTGTCTGGCAATGAAATCTAATTTCTGAGCAAATGGAGAGGAATTCAAAGATAGCACAAAATTGGATTTTCTATATTTTAAATATCAGTATTATGACTTTTAGAAAATAGTATGAACTGTCATAATGCAGAGATTTTTCTTTTAAAAAAATGTGGCGACATTATGAGAGCAGTTTAAATTATCTGAAATGAATACATTAATCAAGAACACATATTTACTCCAAACAAAAGCTACCAGCATTTTTACCAGCTAAACAAAATATTATATTTCTAATGAGATTTCAGCTGAGTATCGTTCATCTTAAAAGAAAAATAATGGAACCATACCTGTTCCAGTAGCTCCAGAATTGGTCGTGCAGGTAGGCCTGGTGGCTACATTCATCACCAAATGAGGCTTTGCTTTCAATCCAGTGAATTATGTGCCCTTCTAGAGCTAAGGGACAAAGCATTACTAATATAAAGTGAAGTGAATGGGATATTTGAAATTCTCAGCTCTGCATAGTTTTCCAAACGTTTTAAGTTAATGGAGCACTGGCTAATTTATACTCATGATGTGACTAACGCATGGTCTGTAAATGTGCTTAAAAAATTTTTTTGTACATATACATTTCAAAGGATATTTATGATACAATTACCTCTATTTTACTTTTAATTTTTGTGTGTGTGTGTGCTTCAAAAACCCATGTAATATGGACCATTTTAAAAATCTGCCTTTATTCCTTGAAGGGTAAACACATGTAGCAGACCAAAACATGAATAATTTTTAAATGGGACCACATTTTTAAAAGTTGATATTTTAAAAATTACTTGTTCTTACTGAAAATTTCATAGGTTCACAGGCTTAAAGCTACAAGGTCTCTGAGAGGTGATCTTGTCCCAACTGCCTCCTTTCTTAGATAGACACTGAAACCATCAGAGACTAAGTGACTTGACCAGGGCCACAAAGGTAACAAGTGTCAGAATCAGGTTTCAAACTGACACCAAATCCAGTGCTCTTTCCTAATTTAGAGGGGATTTTTATTCTATAAAACATATGTGAATTTTCACAGTATTATAAAAATGAAAGCAAATTTTGCTAAAATAGCAGCTATATACATTTATAACTAAAAGCATTATACTACCATCCTTAGTCTCTCAACATTTGGTAATATTAACAAAAATATAATTTTATGAAAACAAAATTATGAAATTATGAAAACAAAAAAAAAGCTTTCTTTCCTCTAACAAACAGTACAATGAACTTTAAGGACTTACCGACTGGTACTTCTAAAATAAAATCTGGTGTTTTGTCATAACCCTTTGCACGGAGTTGATCTTCATCTATGGTGAGAACAAATACTATTATTTACAACATTATTCCATTAACAAGACGGCAAAATAATTACTTTCTTTTTTAAAAGAGTGCAAAAATTACTAATGCAGTCATACATATCCTTCTTATGCATGAAATACTATGTCAGATTAAATGAACCTTCTTAGCAAACCTGAAGCATGGATATAAAAATGCTTCTTTTGTCGCCTGTGCATTTTTATGTCTTCATTATAAACATCATTAATTCAAGCTGTCATACAGCACTTTTTTTGTAACTGAAAATACTCAAAATAAAGAAATATATTTGCTGATTGAAAGAAGTAGCTTTCTCTCCCACCATAGAGCTTGCTAATAATGCTTAACAAACTAATGTTAACAGCTTCTAACAAGGTATAGTATGGTTGTCTCTTAAAGTTTTTAATTAAGAGCTTTCATGATTTTTTTTACAAGTTTAGCTTCAAATAAAACTATTTATGAAGATGAGGAAGGGGTGACCAGGAGGTAATCACAGTAGAGAATTAATCACATCGCTTAATTCCTTGGGCATACTGTAGTTTACCGAAGTTTTACAACTAACACTATCTAATTTTGAAAAGTAAACATGCTTTGAGATTTGTTCTAAGTCTGTTTGATTCCTTGATCCTTTGCAAATATCAGTGATCCATTAGGAAGGAAGAGAGGCTTTCCAAGTCAGGGAAATACAGAAAGCTGATGAAGTTGTGAAAAACTAGCTAGATGCTTAGTTTAAAAAAAAAAAATTCTTCAATATTTTCTAAATGCTGTCCTTGACTTCTAATGCCATTACAATGTGATTTCTGAAATGAGGAGTTCTCCATTAGATTTTGGAGTGACCTGGTCATTCAATTCCAGACATGGCTTTCTGTCTTCACCCAACCTCAACTAATGGCCCAACCAAGTAACAAGGAAGGCTGTGTGGTCTCTTAACGTCTACTGGGCTGTTGACATTGTCATGCATCCCATTCGCCTTTCTGCATCACCTTTGATTAAAATTAATGGCCCATTCCCAATGTTGGGTAGCTTATTTCCAATCCATTTATCAGCCTAAGACAGTGGTTTCATGGCCAACGCTCAGAAACTCTGTTTTAGAACACTGTTGTGTGCATCTTGAAAGGTCAGCATTTTGAGCTTAAATAACCTTTTAACGACAAGAACAATATTTAAACTAGATCTTTAAGTAAAAATTTGTTATAAGTGGACAGCCTTAAACCAAACCAAATCTTATAGCTGCTGGCATTTAAGGCACTTTTCTCCTTAAAGTAGAAGAAAAAGCCAAATGAACTTTCAGATAATAAAAAAGAAATCAAACTAAACTTATGAGGAAGAAAAGAGAAATCATGAAATCATCTCTATTCAGTTGCTCTAGAGTTGAAACCCTGGGGAGATGATGAATGGTTTTAAAAGCTGGGTGGATGTTTGCAAAGGCAGATTAATTCTTATTTCTATTAACTTAGTTTGATCAAACTTTGCTGATATTTCAAATACATTTTGGACCAAAGAATGTTTCTGAGAATTAAAAATAAATTTTTCAGAAACGATCAAGCAATCTATTGTACCTATCCAAATCCTTTAAAAAATGAGACATTAAGCTAATTAACTTATAGCACCAAGATCATGAACAAAAATACCTATAATTTAAGTTCCATAAACATGGAAAGAAAAACAAAAAAACATATAAAATGCCAAAAGAGATTGTGGAATCTTCCCACACGTCCCTGGAAAAGATGGTCATACTCTGTTAGAATGGTTTAGATGGAACCCCGCCTACAGGCAAGAGGACAGATGACCTCTAGGGGTTCCTTTTTTTCTCTAAGCTATTTCATTGTTTCCATTATGTAGAAGAGAGGGGTGATTTGGGAGTTTTTAATAATAAGTCTCCAGTTTTCTTTTACTCCACATTGCCTTGCTTCCCTTTCTCATTTTTCCTCATCATGACTATGATTTAGTTTCCCTACTCTAATAACTGAAAAAGACTAAGGCTGTGTTACTAAGTCCAAAGACTTAGTTTTAAGTCTTTAAAGAAAGGTTTAATAATAGCTAACATTCAATAATAATAACAGCTAACATTTTAATGTTTATAAACAGCTTTCCTTACCACAATTCTATGAAGGATATAGTCCAAATATTAATATCTTCATTTAGTAAATGACAAAGCTGAGACTCAGTTGCCAAAATACAAGAGTTGGGATGTGAACTTGGGTCTTTTGGCTCTTAGCTCAGTGCTCTCTCTCTTTCTTTTTATCATGGAAAACTTTGAAGGCAAATTGGTGACCAGGAATTTCTATTATGCTAATAACAAACTAAAAATGGTGACTATGCCTCAAGAGAATCACTTGAAAAAAACTGGAATATTTAGCTTGGAGAGGAAAAGATTTAGGAGAGACATGATCGTTGTCTTCAAGTATATGAAGTGTTGTCCTGTGGAAGAGATATTAAACTTGTTATGCTTGAATACAGTGACATAAAGTAGGAAAAAGAAGAGGCTCCTGAGAGACACTTTTTTTTTTATTGGATTCAATACAAACACAGACTTCCTAACAATTCAAGATGTCCAAAAGTAGAATGGGCTGCTTGAGGAAATGGTTGGTTCCCTGCCTTGGGAAGTCTTTGAGCAAAGGACAGACAACCACTTGATATTATAGGAGGAATTTCTTATATGGGTGAGACTACTTAGATGGCTCCTAATATCTTTTCCTACTTTGAGATTCTGTGATCTCATGAGTTCAAGTTCAATGCTTTTCTCCTACTGCCTCTCCTAATCTAAGAAGAGGGAGCAACATGTGTAGGGAAGAAAAGATGGTCTTTCAAAGTTTGCCTTCCTGAATGATGCTTTCTTGACTCAATGACAAACTTATTGATGGAATCAAAAATGTAATATCTTGTCTTGTACATCAACTATTCATATATTCTTGAGTTGGGTTCTCGGTGTTGTGTTTTCCTTCAATCTATGCCCCTCCATTCTGTTTTGCCTAGGTTTTTGCATTTGTCCTGATCCTAAAGGTAAGGATTTTCTTGATTTTAATTTGTACAATATAGTTAACTTTATACAGACGTAATGCTTATTTTGGGTGATCACATTTCACGGTGTGACCCTAACCAAGGTATTTGATGTTTTAGGTCCTGATTCCATCCTTTAGAAAGGAAAAGGATATTGTCTGTCTTGCTAATACATGTACATGTTGGGTAGGGGACAAAGGAGGAGGAAGAGAGATGTGATACCAGTAAAGCACTTAAAATATATTTGAAAAAGGCAGGGGAAAATATCACATAGAGAAAAAAACACTCTCAGTTAGATTATCGAATAAACCATTTATTAATATAAAGTACCATTCACAAAGTACTCTGCTAAAGTTTTCAAAAAGTCAGGATCCTTGCTATCAAAAGGATCACCTACTTTTATAGTGGCTAATCAATTTCCAGTGAGGAGTTTTGCCTCCTATTACTAGGAAAATTGTAGAACATGGGGAAAAGTGAACCATCACTTAAATCAAAGAACTTGGTGCCATATCCTAGTTTTCTTTTCAGTAAACCACATTGCCTTATCCAGGAAATCCATTTAACTTCCTTTCAAATTAGAATGCTTTTGAGGCCTTTGGTTGACCACCAAGTTATAAGATCTTCTGGAATGAGCTCAAATTTGCACCAAAATCTTTTAAGAGAGCAATAGCAACCACTGTCTTTTGTAGCACATACTACACAATCACAGCAATCCACTTTCAGATCAATGCTCCCTTAGGGCACTCTTGCCCAAGTTTATCTGGACATTCTAAGTTGTCTGAAATTCTGCAGAGTCCATTACAATAATCATTTATTAAACACTTGCATGCAAAGCACTGTGCTAGGTGCCAAGGATTTAAGGATAAAATAAAAAAAGCCATTCGTGCAGAGAAACAGTCTGTAAAACCATGAAATCTTTTGGCTTTAGGATTTGTAGAGCCAATGAGAGGCTCCTGGAGATTTGAATGGGGGAAGTTCTAAGCTAGGACAGCATCTCTTTCCTTCTCATCATACTCATACCTTACCAAAAGCACAGAAGCAAAATAACAGGGGGGGAAAAAAAGGAAGTGAGAAAACCACCATCAGAAAGAAGCATAGAGTTAGTTGTGTGCTATATGATTTTTAAAATTATCCAATGACTTGGAAGAGACCTTTAGAGCTCAAGTAACACACTCATGGACTTCACTCCAACGAAAATATATACCCTATGTAACATTAAGCTACTTGGAACATAAATGCAGTAATTTCTGCTAAATAATAGCTAACAACGTCAGGGTTCAACAGGCAGGCTGTCTTCTTCAGATGTGTCAACCAGCGTACTTCTATAATTATTTTATTTGTCAGTTTAATTTCAATATTTGATGCAGTGATTTTCCATCTAGAATGGAAACTAGGTAGGTGGAATTCAGTGCTAACAGGTTTAAGCCCAAGAAGATAAAAAACACATTGTGAGTTTGAAGAGGAATGGCCAATCTTGGGAGGGGTGGGGGTGGGGACTTGTTTCATCCTGTATTTTTGTGGATTCTACTGCTCCAGAATTTGTTTTGAAGGCATTATTTTGAAGTTGTTTGGAGGAGAATTTGGAAGAACTCAGGCTAGAAGCTGCCTTTTCTTTGACATTTTGGCCCTACTCCCTCCCTCTAACCAAAGAGATTTTCAAAACCTTTGTTACAGTAAAGCTCAAGAGAGCTCTTTTCCATCATGGGGCTTGCAGTCTCTTCAAATCTCTCAGTCAGAGAATATACATATACCTTGAGTTGATACTTTAATTTTTATTAAATAATATTTATTACTGAGTTGAGGGTGGGAAGGGCTTGGAAAAGCCAGTAATTATAATGATACTTCTTAAAGTTAAGACTTGCCTATAACCCAATCTTTATAATTTGGCTCTTTTGTTTTTCCTATATCAAAGTGCACACATTAGCAACCCAAAACAGGCATCCTAAAGGAATCTTTTTCAAAAGAACCATAATCATATATTGGAAGTTATCTAGAATAGAGGTTTTCAACCTAGGATCCATAAACTTGGCTTATGGGGAAAAATTATTTTTGATAACGGTATAATTGGTTTCCTTTGTGACACTATGTATTTTATTTTATGTATTTAGTAGACATCCAAAGAGGTATTCGTGACAAAAAACAAGTTTAAAAACCTCTGATCCAAAATCTGTCAACTACACCAGTGAATAAACTACTTCTTTTGGGAAGTGTGTTAACTCATCATTCAGGATATTGGCTGATAAAGCTATTCACTACTATTTGGAAAATATGCAGGTGTGCAAGGCTTCATTTTCACTATTATAATACTTCTGGCTTCAAGAACTCATGGATCTATGGTTCTTAGTCTTATTTAGATGGTCTAAAAAATGAGTCACCCTGAAACTTACCTAGTGGTGAGTCTCTCTGATCTTAGGCTGGATCCTGGGATACTGTGATCGCCACATGGGTATTTTTTTTTAAACACAGGAAACTAGGGTTAAGTGACTTGACCACAATCACAAAGATACTAATTATCAGAGCTGGAATTTGAAACCATGACTTCTGACTCTAAAGTCATGGTACATTCTAAAAAGAAAAAAAACAACACAGTCCTTTCTTGATAGAAAATAGTTTTTAAGAGTAAAGGTTTCTTTAAAAGTATTAATGTTAATTGAAAAGAGAATAAAGGTAATGGGAGTATTAAAATCATTTTTATAGATATAATAAGAGGGAGGTTTCCAGTTTCATCTAATAGAACCTAATTCAGAGCATATTACATATTTGGAAGAGAAGAGCTCTTCCTTTCTTTTTCATAACTCATAAACTAGGTTTGCTAGTATTTTCCAGTATTATCTACTCAGTTAATGCATGTAAGTACATTCCAAAACAGAAAAAATTCAATTCAATAATACTTAGCATCTACCATGTGCAAATAAATAATGTTCTTTTCCTGAATGTTTATTTAACAGCAGACTTTTAGAGCTAGAAGAGACCTAAGGGATTATCTAATTTTTCTCTGTGTTAGCACTGAGGAAACTAAGGTGCATAGAAGTTAAGTGCTTTGCCCAAGGTCACAGAGCTAGTTAGTGGAAGGGATGGGATATGCTGTCTTTCTTAATTATAGTAAATTCTTGTGTAAGAATTTCAAAATTAAGGAAGAACAAAAAACCCAACACCCCCATGGAGCTTCCTGAAGATCTTTAGGGACAATCCCAGTAGATAGCCATCTGTTTGAAATTGTTTAGGTGACACTTGCCTGTAGGCAAGGGAATGGACTAGATAATCTTCAAGGTCATTTCCATCCATGTGTTTCAATGATTCTCTCTCCAGTTTAACCAAAATCAATATAGCTTTATTCACAGACACAAGTGATGTTTAATTTTTAAATACAATAAAGGCCTTAGATTATTTTTAAAACCCCATGACTACCTTTGGATGAGGAAAAAATAGAAACTGCATGTGTGTAAAGAACACTTTGAAACTTTAATTCCTTTGGCTTTTTAATTATCTACTCCCCTCTCCCCCAAATACCCAAAATACCCAAACCAATTACATACCAATTACACAATTTCTTTCTTTCTTTCTTTTTTGTAAGTATAGGGTTGATTTTGAGTCATGAGGACAAAACACATCTGAAATAAGTTAACATCTACTTAGAACTTCAGAAGGACACAACAATTGACAAAGCAGTGGTTTGGGGAATTTTGAGGGGGATATGTGAGGGGGGGTTGTGGCTATTTAAAAAGACTTTAAGAAAGAAAGTCATCCCCATGGTAAAAGAATCCTCTGTTTCAGTTCATAGTGGTAAATTAAACGAAAGTCATGAAGATGAAAATTAAATTAGAAAATGTTTATCTGCAATTTTGTCAAAATAATACCTGTAAAATGGTATAAAGAAGATGATTTATAATGTACGGAAAACAGTCAACATTGTATATTTATGAAAATGGAAAAACACCCACTCTCATGAATTACATTGCATCTTTTTTCTATTCTAGGGTTATTTCTTTGTTATTTCCTCTGAAACCATTTTAATGTTTAATCCTAGAAGCATTTGGACTGGCCATGCCTTTCCACCTCCACACTTCCTAAAAGTAGACTTCACAGCTCTTTGTGCAAAACTTAGATTCGCATAATCATTAAGGCAAAGTTTTGAGCAGAAAGGGAACTTTGAGATCATTAAGTTTAACCTCATTTTTGCAGATGAGAAAATAGGCCCAAATCCATGGTATGCATTTCATAAATGTATAATAAATTGAATTGAAAGAGACCACAGCAATAGTAAGGACTCAAAAGCCCTACCTAGGCTTCTGCCCTAGGCAGGACTCAGTTTCCCCACTCCCATTATATTGCTCTATTGTGAACACTGAAACAGCTCTTACATGAGAGTCTTAACTCTTTCAGCTCTAGAACTCTGGCCCTGCTGGACAGTGCCTCCTATGGCATACATCAGTGCAATGACTGTGTTTTGACATGTATTATATTTGGCCTGCTCTAGTTACGCTTTACTGTACACCAAGGTTATCATCTTGCCACTAGCTTGTCCATAGCAGGTGGAAGAGGGCACTGTATAGATGCAGAGATCTCAGTTATTATTCTTCATATCTTTAAGAATATGTGATTTATTGAGTGTGGGCACTGAGCTGTGACTCAGTCCAACTGGCCTCTTCTCTGTTCCTTCATCTCCCAGTTTCATGCCTTTGCACTGGCTGACACTCTTGCCTGAAATGCACTGCCTCCTCCATTGAATCCCTCTCTTCCTTCATAGAGCTTGAAACCTTTCTTCATTTCCTTAACAGTTATTGCCATCCCAACCCTTAAGGTGAGATATGTCATTAGAGTTAGAGTAAGAGTGAGACTTAACTACATTGTATGGGCATATATAATCATATAATCTCTCTCTTTTTTTCTTTGCTCTCTCCTTGTGGTCTTCTACCTTAGAATGTAAGTACCTTGTGAGCAGGGAATATTTCATTATTGCATTTGTATCCTAAACATCTGACACATGATAGGCAATTTAATAAATGTTGGGTGAATGATCACAACTTTTGCGGATATGCCCCAATAAAGTACAAAATGTAGGTTGAGCCAAACTGCAGATGTAGGATTCTTAAAACCAATACAAAGAGTGATAGGCAGCAATGCAAGAAGAGTGAAGACAATACTCATGCTAAATCAAACTAATTTAATATGGTAAGAAAAGAAAAGTAAGATAAAAAAAGATTAAAAAAAGAACTGACAATTATAAAAGAAAAAATGGAAATGGCCAGAACAAGGATGACATGTAGAATTAGATGAAAATAAAAGTATACAACAAGAAAAAAACCAACAATATCATCTTTAAAAGAAATCAAATTTCATTGCTAGATATATCAGATGAAAACCTGGCATTCAGAATTAATAGGAGTTGACAGAAAACTATAGAAATAATTAATATCCATTGCCATAGGGACATGTAGTTATTGTTTTAAAAGAAAGAGCATGTTTCCAAAACTCATCTCTGGTTAATTTGGTGATAAGATTCTCTAAATTTAGTTAGAATGGCCCCTGGATGACAGACATACATACAATCTATGGCTCAACTTAGCCACAGAGCCTTTTTTCTGACTTTGCGGTCTTCTCAAATAGTCTCTTTGAAACAAAGTCACCCCAATTCCATGACAACATTAGAAAACTAGGGAAAATCTTTGAAACGCATTTCTCTAATGAAAGATTTATTTTCAAAATATAGAAGGAACTGATTCAAATTTATAACAACAGCCATTTACTACAAAATGATAAATGGCCAAAAGATACGAACAGGAAGTTTTCAAAGGAAGAAATACGAGATATCAAGATCTATATGAAAAACACTAATAATCAGAGAAATGAAAGAGCAACCCTGAAGTTTCAAATCATATCTATCAGATTGGAAAATATGACAAAAATGGAAGATAACAAATGGGGAAGATAACAAAAATTGGAAGGGCTGCAAGAAAGTAGCTAAATTAATTCATTGTTGGAATTAATGCATCTATTTTGGAGAGCAATTTGGAACTATGTGCAAAAAGTCACGGAACTGAGCAAAATCTTTGATCTAGCAATAGAACTACTAGGCTAAATCTCAAAGGGATCAAAGAAAGAGGAAAAAGGGTAACACACACAAATATGCACATGAATACACAAAAGCACATGCTTTTTTGTGGTGGCAAAATCCCTACAAACTAAGGGAGTGATGATCAATGGAGGAATGGCTAAACAAATGCTAATATACAAACATAATGGTTTCAGAGAACCCAGAGAAGATTTGTATAAACTGATACATAATAAATAAGCTTAAACAGAAGAATATTGTAAGAGAACAAAAGTATAAAGAGAAACAACTTTGAAAGACTTCAGAATTCTGATCACTGCAAAGCCCAATGTTAATTCCAAAAGACCCAATGATGAACCATGTTTTATCTACTTTCTGATAGAGAAGACTTAAGAAACATAATGAGACATGCATTTCTGGACATGACCACTGAGAAAATTTATTTGCTAAACTATGCATATTTGTTTTAAGGCTTTTGGTTTTCTTCTTTTTTTCCCCCTCTTTAATAGGGAGGGCAGTAATAGAGAGAAAATTAATGTTTCTTGTTTGAAAACAAAAGTACAATAAAAATTACATTTAAAAAATGAAACAAAACATGGACTCTAGTAAATTTACACCTGGGGGATATGAGAGACATGTAAGAACAATTCGTAAAACTGGAAATATAGATTAAAAAAACAACAAAAACTTGAAAAAATATACCACCATGGTAACAAAGAATTATCAATGAAAACAATTCTGAAACAAACTCTCAAATCTATCAAATTGGAAAATAAATAAATATATCATATATTTCCTTAACAGGCTATGGATAAACCTATGTATTGTTAGTAGAGTTGCAAATAAGTGCATTTGGGGAGAGAAATTCATTAGTAATAAAACATACTAGGAATCTCACTACAGTTGGTACCTTAGTAGTACATTCCTTTTTTTTTGGGTGGGGGGAGTGCCAAAACCCAGAAAATACGTTACTTTTGAACTAATAAATGAAGGATAAACAGTTTGGAATCTACTTAATTATCATCTATGGTATGGTAGAAAGTGAGCTGATTTGAAGTTAGAGAAACTTAGGTTCAGATTTCAGTTCTGACATTTCCTCATTATGTGTGGTCTTAAGCAAAAAATTTAATTTCTCTAAACCTCAGTTTCTTTATATGTAAAATAAGGAGATTGGACTTGACACCTCTAAGATCCCTTCCAAATCTAGACATATGATCCTGTGCATTTTTTCCCTTGTTTCTTCCCACAATATGATGTCAGGATTGGCCCAATATTCCATTAGAGTGCAAGTCTCCAATATGTCATCTGATAACAGGGAAGACACAACTATAGATGCCAGCCCTTAAAGGTATGATATTCCCCTCTCCCTAACTTTATCCCAGTCTTCCCCACTGATCTATAAACTTTCTGGAGACAAAAAAAAATAGTTCTTTTCCACAAAATGCCTGGCAATCACAGTCGCAGAGAGATAATAATCATAGAACTAGCTTATATTGCTCCTGCTGATGGAGAGTCCTTGGCTTGTTAGTGATTTTGGCCTCAAGTCAAGGGAAACATAGGAGCAGGAGCAGCCAGCAGCAGCCTGGAAGAGATCTAACCAGAAGAGTATCTTGGAGAAGATCTTCTTGTATCTCTTTAAATCTTTGGAGCACCTGGCTTGGGTCAGGATGCCTAAGCCTTTCACTCCCTATATCTTTTGGATCTTGTGTTCTGGTCTCAAGAAAAGGGCTTCCATAAACATTTCCAGTAAGAATAAGTATTGTTATCATAGTCCCCTGACATTCCTGCTCCTTTGGGAAGGAGGAGAATTGGCCCATTTTTTTAAAAAAAAGAATACTACAATAATTACTATGAGAATCACATCTTATTTTTAACCTTCAGAAAGGGTAGAATTTAAATAACAGCTAATGCCTCATGGAATAACCATCTTTCTCAATTCACTTCAGCCTATATAATCATATGTTTTATTTCTAGTCTCTTGTTCTCTACTACTAACATCTGCATGTAAACAGGATCTTTGTATTCTAAATCTCATCTGCTCCTGCTGCCTATTCTTCACCTGAAGTCATAATCCTCTGTTTGTCACATCATAATCACTTCCCCAGCAGAGGATTGTTGCTTCAGGTGGCGAATAAAGCAGCAGGAGCAGATGAACTCTTAGGAAACAAAGATCCTAATTTCTTACAGCAAGGGACATCCTTCACGAAGCCTATTCAGTTTTATATATTATACCCTCCTGGAGTCCCGTAGAGTATTTACATGAGAGCTGGAAAAGGACCCATGTAAAATATGCTGGTTTGACATGAGGCATGACCAAACATAGGGGGGGATAAAGCAAATGCTTCTAAGGTGTCACTCAAAGTAATTGTCAGCTGCTCCCAACAGGGTAACATTCATTGGAAAAGGGGGAAAAAATTTCTAGTGCACCCTTATTAAGGCAGCCAAACTTAACAAGAATGTGTACCAGCTCCTAGCCTTGGTGCTACCTAATGAAAGCTTTTCCCACCTGGAAGTCTGCCAATTCATGGAAGGTGAGGGAAGAGCAATGGTTTATCTTCTTTGTCTTTGGCAGAAATGTCTTTTTCTATTCTTATTTTCTCCATCCATGCCCTATTCCTATTCCTCAGGTTCTTTCCTCTTTGCTTTCTTGTCCAAAGCTCCCACAAACCAAAGAGAAGAAAAAACCCAGGAAACAGTCTCATTATTCATTTAGTACATAAATTATTATAATTTCCATTGGGAGAACAAAACATATTTTCTACATCTACAGGCTGGAAGTAGGATAGATTGTTACAGGGTTTAACTATTTCACATGGGTGCTATGAGGAGGACCACATTACCTAATGGTCAATGGAAAGTATGTGAAGAATCTTATTTGCCTCAGAGCAAAGATGTTATATATATTCAATGCTAGACTCAAGGCTCTTCATATTACTGACAAAATGAACTCTGGAAAATTGGCAGGCAGGCACATCTAGAATTTATCATCCACTGACTAGTTTATAACTGGTTAGCTCAAATTGTTACAACATAATGAGAATGAGACCATCTTGAAAATTCATGTCATTTGGTCACAAAAGGGTGAGACCTGTTAAGAAAATCTGAATGAGTTAACCCAAGTCCCTCAATACTCCTAGAAAAGTCATATGGCTTGACACCGGGATATTAATTCAAGTGTGAAGAGGAATTATTGACTGTTAACATTTGACCTAATTGCTTGGATATAATGGTTTGCTTAAAAACAGGCACATGATAACTGTCACAAATATATAGATTGCCTTTTCTCCAAGGAGCTCAAAGAACTTCTTTCAAACTCATTTGCTTTCACAAATAGTAAAGTCCTTTAGTTCCCAGGGAACTGAAAATGTTTTAGAATATCAGATTCCATTTAAAAAGGTAAAATTCAAATTAGCTATGTTGCTAAGAAGAACAAGCAGAAAAGCTACCAATATTTATCAGCCCATTCAACTAAACAGTGATTTCCTCCAAAGATTGGGGGTCAGGTACTCTTGCACAATGACTGGCAAAAATCCTTGGCAAAATAATTACTTATTAAAATTTAACCAAAATATGAACTGAAAGGTGAAAACACGAAAGACTTAATTTGTATGAATGTCGGTCTCTCAGATGATATTTTTGGTGATGCAGGGATGGTAGGGAAGGAGAGCCTGGGACACTTGTGGATGAGATTTATAATGCAGATAAGAAGAAAAGTAAGCTAAATATATGGTTATAATTTCATTTATGTACAATTTTCTTTTTCTTTGTATATGAAAATGTTTTTTTTGGTTTTATAAAATCTGAAATTAAAATTTTTTAATTACATGATTGGGGCACTAAAAAAATTAAACAAAATTAGATGAGAAAATATTGTTCTTTTGAAAATAGGAGAGGGGGAGACATTTCTTCTTCTTTTTTTTTGGTCAAAAAGAAGAAAGTGGATATTACATTAGAAAGGTCAGCAATAAGATGGGCTGGGTTGACAGTTAAGGAAGGGACCAAAAACATATGGGATAAGTTATGATTCTTAGTATTTGAAAGATTCGTACACAAACCATGACTAATAAGTGGATGGGATGTTCGTCACTGGAATTCATTTGGGATTAGAAACCCCAAGTGAGGCATTTTATTTCTGATCACAAGAAAATCTGAAGGAAAACAAACATGTTTGATGCAGCTCTGTTATAAGATTCAAAGTGTATATGTGTAAATAAGGAAGATTAGATTCAAGTGTCTACTTATTTACCAGTATTTTACCATTTGATTTTAAATGATGTACTATCTAAATTTGCCTGGCATAGTACTTTGGGTCCAATTAATCATTGTGAAGGGGCATTTGTAAGCTGAAAGGATGACTACACCATAACAATATTTCATACTAGGCAGTGCATTTTCATGTTTTAATCTTAAGTAAACACGTGTTAATTCAGTACTATAGCAAAATACTTAAAATGCATAGAATAAATTAACTACCTTCTTTACATGCTGATGAGGTACCTAGCTTTAGTATTACTAAAAATGGTAACAAAAGGGCACAGTTAAAACTTCTTATGGTTAATTGATTTTTAAGGTTAAGTAAAGGTTATCATCTTTGGGCATGATTCAATAAAATAATTAAGTTTAGTTTCCATATTACAGATTGTTGAATGAGTACTAAAAAAAAAAAAAGAATTATAGGCTACTTTTAGCTGCTCCTGAGTCAACATGACATTGAAGCTCCTCCTTTCCCAAGGCTGCCCATCATCTTTTCCCCACTCTAAACAAGTGCCCTATGGTTGGTTTGCAGAGGGATGCATGGAGGATAGATAGGCCAGTCCATTTTCTGTACACATCTACAGTTGGCCTTGAATACTTTCTCTTAGAAGCAGATCTTGTGGCGGCAGCTAGATGGCTCAATGAACTGAGCAATGGACTCAAGTTAAATCTGGCCTCAGATATTTCCTAGCTGTGTGACTCTGGGCAAGTCACTTAACCCCCAAATTGCTCTTCTGCCTTGGAACCAATATACTGTAATGATTTTAAGATGGAAGGTAAGAGTTAAAAAAAAAAATAGGAGCAGATATTGTCAGTTTACTTTGGAATAGATTTCATTAATAGTTCCTGCATGAGCAAAAAAAAAAAAAAACCTCAAGAAGTTGTCAGTTTTGTCTATAATAGGGAAATATTTCATGAATCTCACTGTGTGTATGTAAGTATTCTTTGTCTAGCTATGTATTTATCTTTGTGGTCTCTTTACCATTTCACTCCAAAATATATTTATATTTTAAGAACTTAATAGATTTTAGCCCTCAGATATAATACAGTTTCTTTTAGGAAAGCAAGATCCATATTAATATCAAAATTTAACAAGAATAATAATAGCTGACCATCGAGATAAAAATGAACTTGAAATGAGCACCTGCAATAATAATAATAATAATAATAATAATAATAATAATAATAATAATAGTAGTAGTAGTAGTAGTAGTAGTAGTAGTAGTAGTAGTAACAATAATATATAATGCATCACTTATGGCCACAAAGCTACAAAGAGACAAAGATGGTACCTGAACCCAGATATTGTAAAATCAGGGCTAGACATCACTGTGTGCTTTAATCAAAGTCAAGTTATTGTTTCTAAAATGCTTCCTAGTTTCAAATGTGAAGAAGCATTTACTTTCCTCCTTCTTGGACACTGAAATCACAGGTAAACGAATGGAGGATTTTTTTTTTGCTAAGAGCTAGTGATTTAAAAGGACATTAGGTGAGTCTGGAGGGAAAAACAGGAAGGGATAAAATGCCTACTCTCAATTGTCCACTTCTCAGTCTGTTTCCCCACAATACCCTTTTACCTCTCATCCTGTTAAATCTTTATGGACTAGCACTTCAGGTTTTTTATTTTCTACCATGATGTTTTAACTCGATCTTCACATCTATCTTTTATTAGGTGTACTCTGTAAAGCATAATATCTACTCTGGGGTAGGCATAAACACAGCTTACATTAACCAAACATTTGATATCACAACAAACAAAATTTCTTTTTTCATTTTCCCTTCTGCTAGCAAAAGAGGTCAGGAAACAAAAATACAAGACAGAAAATATTGATGGGAGGGTTTAATGGTTTACAGAAAAATGCACAACAAACGTAAGAGAAATTTGTTTAGTCTCATCTCCAAAACACAATTTATAGACAAGATGGAAATATCAACAATATAACCAAAGCCCCAATATGCATGTATTTCTTAAAGATCATCATTAGGCCTTGGAAATAAAAGCTATTTCTCTCATTCTTTTATCTCTAGACCATCATATATTGCAGATTAAAAGAATCTCTCCAAGGACCCTGAAAATATTCATGCCAGTGAGCTACAGGTAGAAATTTTCTTTTGAATGCTTCGATAACTCTCAGTGTTGATTTTAAACTTCCAGGCTGGCTCCTTCATAGCCTTGTTTACTCCTAGCATCTCTCAGTGGCCCATAATGGTCACATCCTACAGAATTAGGTAAGCTAAGGGCTCTGGTGATAAGTTTAGACCCAGAACTATGCGGTTTTGCCTACTTGCCTGAAAAAAAATCTAGTTTCATGCTGATGTCTGAGGTAGGAGACAAGACCAAGGTGCATAGCCTAGGGGATGGGCAGAGAGTATACAGGTCTAAGGGAGGAACTGGACCCAACTCATTTCTCTAGAACCAATTGAGTGACCTAGTTGGATAGAGTTGCTGGATTTGAAGTAAAAAAAGACTAGAGTTCAAATTTGCCTCAGTCACTAACTAGCTTTGTGATACCCTAGGAAAATAACTTAAACTCTCTGTTTGTTTCTCCTTTTGTAATATAAGGATGATAATAATAGCTCTTTCCCCACAGAGTTGTAAGGAATAAATAAGATAATATATTTGGAGTGCTTTGAAAAATTTCTATATAAAATTGCTAGCTATTACTTTCATGGATTGGGAGGTAAAATGATTGTAGCAAAAGTGGCTATAGAGGGGGCAGCTGGGTAGCTCAGTGGATTGAGAGCCGGGCCTAGAGACGGGAGGTCCTAGGTTCAGATCCGGCCTCGGACACTTCCCAGCTGAGTGACCCTGGGCAAGTCACTTGACCCCCATTGCCTACCCTTACCACTCTTCCACCTATAAGTCAATACACAGAAGTTAAGGGTTTAAAAAATAAAAAAAAAATTAAAAAAAAAAAAAGTGGCTATAGAAACAGGAACTAAAATTAGGGACGTATAGGTATTTGGCTGGTGACCTAATAACAGCCAGTATTTATATAGAGCTTTAAAGTTTGCAAAGCACTTTATATCTTTAGTATGTCATTTGACTCTCACAGGAACTCAGTGAGCTAGGTGCTATTACTAGAAACTTAATTTTGCAGATGAGGAAATTTAGGCTGAGAGGTTAAGTAACTTTTGGTCCAAGATTCTATAGTTGAAATGTTTGAGGTAAAATTAGAACTCAGGCCTTCCTGACTACAAGTCCATCACTAGTGATTTAATTACTAATGGCCTGATAGTGACCATTTCCTTGTCACCTCCTTTCTGACACTAACTCAATATATTTTTTAATTCCAATGCTCCATTTTCTACTTGCTCCCTAACTGAAAACTAAAACGAGATGCTACTAGAACCATGAAACAAAGTCTCTGACCTATGGCTCACTAACTATATTCTCTAGCCTGGGATACTTCCTGAAATTTCAGAAATACAAAAGCTTGGAACCTGTCTTGACTTACTCTGATAGATATACAAAACCAATTCCTTAGATCTCTTTCTTTTATTGTGGTGCTGTCACTCCATGGCTACTTTCCTCTTAATATGCTTTGATGTTTGACTTTTCCTTCCCATGTGAAATATCTTATTGCTTTTATTTACTGAAATTTATTGCATTGACTTGAGACCATTTCCCTAATTTATCAACATCACAGCATATTTTAATCCCAGTCAAACTATTATGTCCAAAATGCCTTCCAGCTTCAAATCATCTGTAATCTGATAATATTAACTCATTAATAAAAATATTGAGAATTGAATCCAAAAAAGGGCACCCTGCAGGACCTTTACTCAACTTGACACTGAGCCATTAATAATTACTCTATATTTGATTTTTCTTCACCAATTCTTTGTCCATTTGATACAAAGCCAATATAATCCTAAGTGCTCTGATTTCCTCTTAAGGCTATAATGTAGAATTCCCTTAAATATCTAAATAAAATAGATAGAAATAATTAGGTAATACTTTGCTTAATATTTTAAATAAACCAAGGGACTCTCTTCTTCCTGCCACTTCACCCTGTATGTCCAGAGTGGACATTTACCACTTTCCTTTGAGAAAAACAGATTTTTCCTAATCAGGTGTCATTTTTTTTCAGTCCTCTGCATAAAAATTATCAATTAACTTTTATTTAAATGGGAGTTAGCTTCTGGCACTGAATATCCAAAGTATTTAATCTATTCCATTCTAATCTGAAACAATATATGTATGTATGTATGTATGTATGTATGTGTGTATATATATATATATATATATATATATATATATATATATATCATATAA